>NW_028277098.1:84169696-84472727 GCF_059951505.1 Python bivittatus
TAGGGAAATTATTCTGTTATTTTCCAGCAGTGATTAAAAGCAAATTGGTTCAGAAGTGAAATGGATATATCCTTTATATTTCAATTAATCCTCCAGCTTTTGAAAAGCTAAGCAGAGTTAGACCTGATTAATTCTGAAAGGAGGCCATCAGGAAGTGCCAGCACAACAAACGACTGGGAAATTTAGGGGGGGGAAATCCCAGAAGAAGGCAACAACAAACCACTTACATATTATTTTCCAAGTAAAGTATATGGACATCTCCATAAAATTAACAGAAGTCAGACTTGACTTGAAGGAAACTTTATTTTATGACATATGAGTAAATGGAGTATTTGATCTTAGTGCAAGTCATATGATGGGAGAATTTTTAAAAAAAGAGAACTGAAGGTAGCATTGGGACTACTGTGCAATTAGCCTTCATCATTCAAACTCTTAAGTTAGTTGGCTTTGCACCAAAGAACCTACTAGTAAATTGTGATCTTTGTCTTATGTTTTTTTTTTTTTTTTTGTCAACTCTGGAAGTGTGGGAAGCTTGCTGAGGATTTGATTCATTATATCAACAGTGAACTAAGGTACATCAGATGACAGCTAGATTATTGGCAAAGACAGAACAGCTAGGAGAAAGTTGGGCAAGGGGGAACAACATGATATTTTTTCTTCTCTGTCCTTAACTTGGCCAGCCCACAACATGTCTTAATTTCTCTTCATTTGTCTTTGGTAGTTTCTTAATCCTAATGGGAAATTAGGTTATAATTTCACTTCTTCCCCTTCTCCTCCTTCCTTTGCCACAGCACATATAATTTCTCAGCAGATGGTTTTCACAGTTCAAATGCTGGAGCAAATCTTTGTCTGGGCTCCGGAGTTCACGGGGGAGTTGATTGGATGAGGAAATTAGCATTCCGCTACCGGCGGGTGAAAGAACTCTACAACACCTACAAAAACAATGTTGGTGGTAAGTGTCTCCCCAACCCATAAGAGAAGCCAACTTCTCATCTCACTAAGAATCTGCTTTTGTGTTCTTTAGAGGAAATCAAAGAACACTATGCAATTTAGAGAGATGGAAATATCAAAGGAGAGAAAATATTTTATTTCTACTTCTCCTGTTAAATGAACGGCGGTGTTACAGAATTGACAGACTTTTATCAAGCTTGCTGTGGTCTGAATTTTGGAGTAATTGGAACAAAAGACTCATTGCTGTCTATTCTGCTTTTTGTTATATGTTGCAAATGGAGAGAGACTGTGCTCTGAGAAACACTGCAAAGTTTTGATTGGCCAACAAACTGCATTGGCTAGTTAACACAATACATTGAGCCATAGTTTGCTTAATCATAGTTTATTGACTAAATTATAATTGGCCTGGCTCACACATTAAGCAAGCTACAGTGGATAGATTCACTGAACATGGTTAAACACAACATGTGAACCAGTTCCTAACATCCCCATTTTAAAAAAATGGATAAAGCTCTCTGCTTAGGACTTTGGAGATCTTTTTATTTGTATTTATATTATTTGTAAAAAAAAAAAAATGTAACTGCTGCAATCTTAAAAGGTTCCAGGCAGTGCACAAAGAGCAACAGCAGTGAGCCAGATAAAATAATATCAAAATTAACTTGTTAAATATTATATTAACAATTAAATTAAATGGTCTCTTTTTGGTTATCCACCAGCATATTCAACCAAAGATTACATTAACAATTTCATATCAGCACTTCTGGTGGCAGTGGTTCCCACCAATCAGACTCAAGGCAAATGCTATCTTGCATTACATTAACAGTGCCGTAGAATACATATCATGGGAAGTAAGTGTTCCACTCTGCTCTGCCCTGGGCAGATCTCACTTGCAATACTGTGTCCATTTCTGGGCACCACAGTTCAAAAAGGGCAGTGACAAACTGGAGCAACTTCAGAGAAGGGTGAAGGATCTGGAAACCAAGTACTGTGAGATGGTTAAATGAACTGGGTATGTTTAGTCTACAGAAAAGACAACTGAGAGGAAATATAAAAGCAATCTCCAGATATCTGAGGACTTGTCACACAGAAGAGGGAAGGGACTTATTCCCTATTGCCCCAGAGAGTAGACCATAACCAATGGGTTAAGCCAACAAGGAAGGAGGTTCAGGCTAAACATGAGGAAGAGTCTTCTGACTGTACAAGGTGTCATCCAATGAAACAGACTGCCACATTTAGTGGTGAGTGCTCCTTTGCTAGATGGTCACCTGTCAGATGCTATAGTGGATCCTGCACTCAGCCAGAAGTTGGACTAATGATCTTTAAGGTCACTTCCAATTGCATGATCATTATCAAGCATGAGTATGGATATGTAGATGTAATCCATGCTTCCTCTCTTTATCAGTGCCAGTGTGGGACTTCAGGAATCACCTGAAATTTCCATTACTGTATTACTCTATATAATTTTTGTTTTAGCCTGTTTTAATTATAACATTATTAACATTGGATGATGGGGCCCTTTCCTTTTGAGCTCAAGTTTTCTGGTTCATCCCAGCGTGTGATTCCATGGCTTTCCAGAAGCCATGTACAAAGGGTTTCATGTCTTCCCATGGAACTAACTACACATGTTGCTTCCTCTGTTTGTAGGTTTAATAGGAGCTCCCAAGAGGGAAACCTGGCTGCAGTTAAGAGCAGAACTGGAAGCACTCACTGATCTCTGGCTAACGCATGCTTTGAAAGCGCTGGACTTGATACATTCCCGGTAAGAATGACTTAACAAGTTGTCCCCAGGCTGTAAAAGCTTTACTTCCTCTTGTGTTCTCCAGACAGACCAAAGGCACATAATTTCAAGGACATCTTCCTCCAAATGTATGGGTCTGGGTAGAGGAACTAGTTCTAAAGGTCCCATTCGTGGCTTACAGATGCACCTTTTGTGAAAAGCAGGAAAGGAAATAAAGGAAACTGGCTACCCCAGGAGGAACACAGTGTCAGTGCATTTATGTCCCCAGTGTGTGATTAATTGTGACGTATTTCATTTTCAGATTAGTTTTAGTTATAACAAATTACACAGAGAGAAAAACATTCAAACGTCTAGTCACTACTGGCTGTGTTAATCACTGATTTCATGGGACTTGTTGTTGGCAAACCTTACATGCTGCTTCCAGTTTAATATAAGGCAGAAAACAAAGATCCTTGTTCTGGAAGGGAAATGGCCCATTGTAACTTACTTTTCACTTGTTGATGCTGCTTTCTCTCCTGCAGGCCTAACTGTGTAAATGTTTTGGTGACCACAACCCAGCTTATTCCAGCACTTGCAAAAGTTCTGTTGTATGGACTAGGTGTTGTCTTCCCCATTGAAAATATTTATAGTGCAACAAAGACAGGTAAGAACAATGTGAGGAAACTACAGGTTTGTAACTATCCAACACTGGATTGTCAATAGTAATTTGGTTTTAAAATTATGCAAACAGTGACTTCCATTCTGTTTTGCATTATTCAGATCCCACCTCAAGTACAGTGGTACCTCGGTTCACGAACTTAATTCATTCCGCGACTCTGGTCGCGACCCGAATTGGTCGCAACCCGAATCAAATTTTCCCATAAGGTTCAATGTAAATACGGTTAATCCGTTCTGACCCCTCCGAATTTGGTTGCGACCCGAATCAAATTTCCCCATAAGGTTCAATGTAATTACGGTTAATCCGTTCTGAACCATATGTATTTTTTTTTTAAAACCACAAAAATATGAAACAAAATACAGTACGAAGAGAGAGAACGCTAACCTTGCTCGACGCGACTTCTGGCATGGAGGACAGGAAGGCGGGTGGGGAGGGGGATATTGCTTGGAGGGAGAGTCCCCCTCCCTACAGGAAGCCATGACCACGTGTCACAGGAGGGAAAATGGCCGCGGATCCTGTTCGTCACCCGATCCGGCGTTCGCGAATGGAAGCAAAATTTTGCGAACGGTGCTGTTGGTGACCCGAATTGGTCGTGAACAGAAGCGTTCGTGACCTGAGGTACCACTGTACTTTATCCAGTTCTGGCACTACAGGTTCAAAGAAAGGCAATGACAATGATCAGGAGTCTGAAAACCTATATAAGAACTGGATATGTTCAGCCTTGAGTACAGCTGACTGTTCAGAGATTTAATTTAATGTATTCAATGTAGGCATTGTCCAACTCCAAACTGACTCTGGGCAGTGTACAATAAAAACAAATAAAATACAAAACACAAAGAATGCAGTATATTAACCAAGTAATAAGAAAGGAAATAAAAAACAAGAACAAATGGTGACTCTGGCTAACAGCCCCCACAACCCCAAACATTTCCAATGGGGGCCCAACACCATAACCTAAAGCTTGGGAGAAGATCCAAGATATAGCATATATATATAAAAATATAGGTATACTCACACACTCCCTCTCCTTCCCTCTCAATATATGTATATGAGATTCTTCACATACAAGAAAGGCAGAACCTCTTCTCTACTGTTCCAAAATGCAGGATACAATATGATGGTCACAGTTACTGGATGGTTGGGAAAAACATAATAATAAAAGCAGTGGAACCAATTATTTAAAATAGTATTGGGCTCTCCCCTTGGATGTGTTCTAGCAGAGTGCAGGTAAACATTTGTTGATGGTTCTTTAATCTGGATTCCTGAACTGAGTAGGAAGTTGGTCTCGGTGATAATCCCTTCCATCCAGAAGATGCTGGAAATGACTATGATCTATCTATTGTTCTAGTTACCATTCCCCAATGCAGGTGCAGATTATTGTGGGCATATGATTGTGGGACTCAGAGTTGTCACTTCTGTTGTGCCCTTGTAGAGAGTCCATTATTTGCTCGGTCTTAAGACAATATAGAATACTGCAAAAAGGCGGTAACTTACAGTACATGGATGATAGTTATATCAGTCAGAAGTAAATAATGTGATAGGCCTAATTGTTCTTATTCTAGATGGGAATAAAAGTAACAATAAGTAATACAGGTATAAAGGTTGCAATTTACCAATTTGTTTAGTTGCTTAGCAAATAATTGGATTGTAAGTTGTTCCAATTTATATTTAAAAATATTGACAGGACTGTGTACTGAAGGTTTTATTTAATCTTCTTTCACAAGCGATATCTGTCTATATTAGAATGCTTCTTCTTCTACTCACTTCCATTTGTATTTTATTATGAAGAAATATAGGATCCATCCCTTGTTGCAGTGAAAATAAATGGATAGAGGAGCCCATCCCTGAAAACTCATGGAGAGAACAAACAGCTGCCTTAGATATTTGTCAGAGTAGAAAGGCTAGGTATGCATCGAATGAATGAATGAATACATAAATAAATAATGCAATCAAAGAAATAAAATCAGGGCTTATCTTTAGCTCTCAGTTCTATTGCAAGGATGTTTAATGCTTGTCCTTCCTCATGCAGGGAAAGAAAGCTGTTTTGAAAGGATAATGCAGAGGTTCGGGCGGAAAGCTGTATACATTGTAATAGGAGATGGTGTTGAAGAGGAACAGGGGGCCAAAAAGGTACAGCTTTTCTATTTAGAATTCCAATTAAATTAAAAATAAATAAATTAAAAATTAAAAAAAAACTTACCTAAAATAAGGACAAAAAATCCTTCCCTTTCTAAGGTATTTACAATTAATCAATTTTTCCAGCTCGAGAACCCATAAAGTGTTCTAACCAATTTCTTGCTGTAAATCCTGCTTCCATTTCCCTTAGCACTTATTGAGGTCTTTCCAACAATTTTCACTTGTTACAGATACTACTCTTGATTAACAGCACCATTGTTAGACACATAATAAGGAGCAAGATCTGTATCATAACCTGTCTTTGTTCATTTCTACTTCATGGTTACACTTCTAAAAGCAAGAGGATTAAATACAGCACCATGAAATGGAAGCTAGCAAAGTGATTTAATAAGAAATTAGTTTTCTCTACTTTTTCTCTATTTCTTTTTTCTTTTAACTGATCTGTGGTAACTGAAAAATAACAGAAACAGAGACTGGATTTCTGGTATACTGTATAACAAAACTGTAAATATATTGATACAACTGCAATTGGCTGCAATTCCCACAAAGGTGAAACAGGCTGAAAGATGGATGGACAGAGTATTAGCTAGGGACCTTTATTGGACAACATGATGGAGGTCCATGATCTGATCTTCCAACTTTTTAAATGCTAGAAAATAACTTTCATGGGGTAAACAGTGCAGAAGGGGAGAGTTAGATCACCACTAAAGTACTGGATGGAAAACAAGAAGAAAATTGGTGGTCCTTGCTAATCATCCACAGCTCTCCAGCACCAGCTTCGAAACTCTGCACCAACTTCTTGGGAGCCCTTTCTCCCATTGCTGTTTCCCTAAACTAGATACGTAGATTTCACTTTTCTTATGTATTCAGCAGTTTTCTTTCTTTGGCCGCAACAGTATTTTACAAGCAAATGTGGTGATTCTCCAAGAGTTAAAGAAGGTCTACAATGGATAAGCAGAAAGTGAAGGGATGATAAGAGTGAGGCCCCAGACAGGGCTTCTGTGGACTTCAAAAGGCAATGGGATCAGTGCACATGATTGCATCAAAGGCCACCAGGCCTTAGCAGAAGAGTTAAGCAATATCTTTTGCAAGTCTGCTCCAAGAGGCCCCTTTGCCAGTGTCGCCTGTTTTAAGCCTCCTTCCCATTAAAGGCAAGCATTCTTTGCTGGAGCTGTCAGGGCCTTTGATTGATAGTGATCATTAGCACGGGTGGCTACACACCTGAGCTTTATAAACCCATGGGAAGGGGGGCACCTTTCACTGCCTCCCCAGCAGCGCTGATGGTATCTTGGCCTGAGTGGGTCATTTCTCTTCACCTGTCACCCACATGATAAATTGATAGCAACTAAGCAGCAGGTGTGGCTGAACTGCCAACATCTCCTCTCTTAGAGAAATTAAAATAGATATTTTAAACGGAAGCAAAGCCACGTGGAAAAAGCACACAAGGGGATGGATGAGATTGGCACTCTCTCCTTTAAGCAAAAGCTGTTTTCTTTTAATTTATAGGTAATCCCCAGTTTAAGAATGCATTCTGTTCCCAAGGTCTGTCCTTAAGTCGAATTTGTATGTAAGCCAGAACAGCATTATTGTATAATACTGTATAAGTAGTATTGCATAATGAACTCAAACCATTGTGTATTTAAGTTGAATCATTGTGTATTTAACTCGAATTTTGCTACAATAGGCTCCGTTCTTAACTATGGGTCATCTGTAACCCAGGCGTTCTTAACCTGGGGACTACCTGTATTTTGTGTTATTACCCATCAATTTCACCTAATAGATTATATGAAATTATTTCATTTCATCCTTTCACCACCACCTGCATCATGGATCTTCATACCTGAGCAGAGATTTGATTTTCCTCAGTCTAAGTTGAACATGCTGCTTTCCATTCCACTGCTTAGTTTCTCACTTTTTATGGGTTAATGCATTGTTATGCAGTAGTGGCTCTGGTGAAGGAACAAGAACAGAACAATGATAAATCGACCACAAAATCCTGTGGTTCAGTAATGAGTAGGTTGGACTGAGACTTGCTTTAAATGGCACATCCGCTGCTGAGTTTGACACAAAACTGAATTGTCTGAGACAATAAATTCCTTCATCTTTTAAAATGTGGATGATGTTGGTCTGCATGAAATGGCACCTTGCTAATAAATAGCCATACGTCATTTCAACTAGAGTACAACGATTGGAGACTGTAGACCAGTGTTGTCCAAACTTGGCCACTTTAAGATGAGTGGACTTCAACTCCCAGAATTCCCCAGACAGCCATGCTGGCTGGGGAATTCTGGGAGTTGAAGTCCACTCATCTTAAAGTGGCCAAGTTTGGACAACACTGCTGTAGACCAATCTTTATTAACTTGCTGCTGACCTCGTGTTGAGAGTGATGCTACCAAAATTCAGCTGTGAATCCTGAGTACTGTAAACCCAGCGTCTCTGGAAGACTTCTGGTTAGGGAAGGTTGGTGTTTATCCCTGTGCAATAAGCATATAATAGCACAAGGCTATTCAATCTTTAGTAAGAACTACACAGACAATCTCGTTGAAAATGTTTTGTAATTTATCCACCCAGCACTCAAACAGGTAAAACAAAATACGCTACTTGTTTAGGAAAACCGAAAGCATAAAACAAAAATGAATGAGTTGGCTGCAGATATTCTGTATTTCAACAATATGTTCCAGTTGGTCTCCGGTATCTTTCTTTAAAATTGTAGTAGAAGGAGGTCACGTGTTTTCCAGGTAGATGAGAACAAAAGTTGGTGTACATATTTAGGACATGGTTTTCTCATTGAAGTTAAAACAGCTTGATCTTTTTGAATTTGGCTTTTCTCAAAATGTCTGGAAAACAAGAAATCAAAGTCACATTACAACATATCTCCCTTAACCCAAAAGACAGCGACATGCTATTTGGTATGCAGAATTCTCTGTTGGGGGTGGGGGGCGTGTCTCGGGTACTAAGATGCAGCCCGGTTGCATGTAGTAAGAACGTTTTCAATCTGACGTGTTTCACGTGGAGTTCCACAATAGAGGAAACATTTTTGAAATCACTGAGGGAAATGCTGTGTGAAAAGGCTGTGAGAAAACAGTTTTGTTGGCTTTTTATAGAATATTAGTGCATGACAATTGGTTTTGCTTCCCTCCACACACACATCCATACATTATTTATTTTCTATTTCTCAGATTGCTTCTCAATTCTATGTGATTTAAGCTTGCTTATCGTATTTCTAAAAATGTCACTGTTTGTTGGTTTAGGAAATGTCTTCTGAACTTTTTTCTTCTTTTTAAAACACATAATTTTAGCACAACATGCCTTTCTGGAGGATCTCCTGCCATGCTGATCTCGAGGCTCTGCGGCATGCGCTAGAGCTAGAATACTTGTAGCAGATCCAGATGTGTCTGCAGCAGGCTTCTGATTACTGAAGACACCATTTATTTTATTGGCATTTTATGCTCTCCATTTCTTGAGTGGAGCTCTTTCGAATGAAAGAACCTACATCCGAAGCTCCGAATATTCAGTTCCTTTTTTGAAAAATGGAGGAAAAACGTTGAAATTACTTAAAAACTGGATGCTTACAACTGAATGGAACTTTTGCCTTGTACATATCTTCCAGGCATGCAGAAGACCAGGTGTGGGTTTATTTGATAGTGTCTTTCTTTCTTTCTTTCTTTCTTTCTTTCTTTCTTTCTTTCTTTCTTTCTTTCTTTCTTTCTTTCTTTCTTTCTTTCTTTCTTTCATAAGTGGATATAAGTTGGGAATACATGACATGGAGTTTCTACGTATAGATGCTGGACAGTTATCAATCTGAATGAGTTTCTGAAGAGAAAAAAACAATTGAAATAGATGTGGGGGTTTTTTGTATTTTTAATTTATGAACTAATACTATTACTCTGATATTAAGCTCAGTACCTGTGTTTGTATCTACTGGGTTGGATGGACTCAACCCATTCTAATTTAATATCTTTTTTCTCCAGGGTAAACTTTGGGAGATAATCATAATAGTGTCCATTTGAAATGAGCACATCTGGGACTGTCAGTCTAAGAACTATAGCTAGTTTTAAAGAACAGTGGCGTGTAGTCTTCACACATGCCTACATAGGCTACCACCTTGTTTTTCTCATGGTTGAGAGGAAGAATTACCTTGTGATGAGTGAATGGCAATAAAACTATGTTTACAATCTAGGGCTAAATGTTGAGATTTTGACATGGATTACTTGATGGCTTTCTTGTTTTTTCTCTGGAGAAGACCTTGTAAAGTTCTGCTTAAATACAGCCAGTAGTTCCCTGATGATAATTGTTTAAACAATGACATAACTTTTAAAGCCAAAAGTTGTCTAGATTTGATTAGTTTTTAGAATCTCTAGCATCTAGATCCTGAGAGAGCTCCTATACTTTCAAGAATTCTGTAAAAAATCATCAAGTGCAACTTTTTCCATTACGTAACAACAGTAACTGATAAAAGTGCCAGGCATTCCCAGTCTATGCAATTTTTAGAGGCAGAGAAAGGTATGTATTAGGTGGTATGCAGGAAAATAAATGCTAGAACACCACCTACTTTACTAAAAGATTAAAACAAAGTCTATTTAGCCAAGTGTTGTTTCTCCATTGATCAGTCAGATGTCTCTAGAAAAGCCACAAGCAAGACGTGAAGGCGTGGTGGTCTCTCACTCAGCTTCTCTTGCAAGTACTCTCGAGAGCTATTATGGGAAGACTAAGGAATAAGAGAGAGCTTTTGTGACTTGATACCATTGCTGGCCCTGTCACTATTCATTTCAACCAAATGTACTGTAAAAAAGAAGAAGAAGGGATACACTCTGAGTTAGTAGTACCTAAAAGTATATTGAAGTTTTGCTACTTTGGATGACCTACAAGAAGTATAGTCTTTATGGATACAAACATTTGCAGAATTCAGCCCTAATTCTTTGAGGGAGCAAATGCCTTCAGACAGAAAGGCAGAATATTTGTTTGTTTGTTTGTTTGTTTGATCTCCGCCCATCTCCCCTGATGGGGGACTCTGGGCGGCTCACACAACCCATTAAAACAATAAATATATATACAATCACATAAAACATAAAAACTGTACAAAACATTACTAAAAGAAAAGGGGGGGAAAAAAAACCAAGAGGCTGATGGTTTCCAGAGCTGCAGACGACAGGCCTCTAAGGGGCTAGCCATCCTCACGCTTGATATCTTCCCTCCCCACCCCAGGCCAAGTGGCAGAGCCAGGTCTTCAAATCCCTCTGGAAAGCCAGGAGTGAGGGGGCCAATCTCACCTCCAGGGGCAAGATATTCCAAAGGGCGGGGGCTACAGCAGAGAAGGCCCACCTTCTGGACCCCACTAATTGGAGCTTTTTTATTGAGGGGTTCCAAAGCATGCCCTCTCTGTGTGATCGGGTGGGACAAGTTGAAGTCATGGGGAAGAAGCGGTCCCTTAGGTGACCTGGTCCCATTCCATGTAGGGCTTTAAAGGTAATAACCAACACCTTGAATTGGACCCAGAAGCAAAGTGGTACCCAGTGCAGCTCGTGGAGCAACGGTGTTACATGGGCCCTTCTTGGGGCTCCAAAAATAGCCCACGCAGCTGCATTCTGGACCAGCTGTAGCTTCCAGATACTCTTCAATGGTAGCCCCACATAGAGTGCATTGCAGTACTCTATCTGGGAGATAACAAGGGCATGAGTGACCGAAGGGCATCCCGATCCAGGAAAGGGCGTATCTGATGCACAACCTGAAGTTGTGCAAAGGCCCTCCTGGTCACGGCTGCCACCTGCTCTTTGAGCAGGAGCCGTGAGTCCAGGAGGACCCCCAGATTACGCACTGGGTCTGTTTGGGGCAGTGCTACCCCATCCAGCACCAAAGAATATGAATCAACGTATCAGAGAACTACAGTGTCTTGCCTTTGGATTCCATAGTCATTTGTCTCAAATTTGAATGAAAAGAGTAAGTGAAGAGGAAAATGAGGCTGAAACAAGCACAGAACATACCTTTCTGAAATAAATTTGCCTGCAAGATCCATGCTAGGAAATTAAAGGGAAAAACAATAGAACATATGTTTTTAAGGAAACAAAACTGCCAGGCTTGCAAGAGATGAATGAATTGAATTAAGACATTAAATTCCAGGGATGCTGGCCCTGCTGAAAGGCAAGTCATTGATGGGTAACAAGGCTGAGTATTCTGTTATTGTCAAGTAAGAGATTGTTGGAATGTTGAAGTTTCTATATGTGATCTTCAGCATTCTATACTAGCCTTTTCTCAGTCTGATACTCTCCAAAATTCTGCAAGAACAACTCCCAATATATCCCTAGTCAGGATAGTCAGCAAGGTATTGACAGCTGCAGTCACTCTAGTCCAAACACATTTGGAGGACATGCTAGTTAAAATAACACACTCTAATGCATACAGGCACTGAATATACACAAACTATATTTTTTGGAGGAAGGGAATTTCTACAGATTGATCCTATTAGAGTGTGGGGTATATGGATAATTTATTCTTGTGAGTCATCCTAAATCTGAACAACTCAATTCTAGTGCACATAAGATACCGAATGAAAACTAACCGTGTGTGGTCATCAAAATTCCAGCTTTCCTTTGGTAGGTCAACAATCAATTGGAACCCAGTGTTTAAAATAGTTTTGCACCATCCTGTGGTAAAAGGACAGTTTCATTCTTAAAAGCACATAGTAGTTCACACAATGACAGTAACAACAAAATAGTACAAGAAAGTATTCTAACAGTGTAATTGTGTATGTATCTACTTAGAAGTAAGTCCTAGTGGTAAGTCCTAGAAGTAAGAAGACTTAGAAGTAGGTGGTATATTTGCTTAACAAAGATGGTAACAGATTGCACTTAAAAAGGCTGTCTAGTTTCAGGTATGGTGAACATCATCAGCTTCCGGTGGTAAAGCACTGTGTTGGTTAATTCAGGCGCTAGCTATTTCTGAAGCTATGGTTTGTCATCCTCTTCAAAGAATATTCTTTTGACAGCAGACCATGCATACTTTGTTTTTTGGAACCATGCTAAAACAACCAGCATTGCAACATTCTCACTTATGGAAGCCATGAAGCACAAGCAGTATTTGCTTGGATTCAGTTATTTCAACCCAGCACTCCTAAGTCATGCATGGAGTGTTCTATTAACCTTGCTATTGGGGGGGGGGGGGGGCTGATAGCCATTCCTTATTTTGGCTACATACGATTTGTACACTCCATAGCCTTCGCCAGATCTACCTTAGCTCCCAGAATGGAGGTCAAAGTATTATTCTGTGTGGGAAACATCTCTGGCATCATCTTGAGCGACCTGAATGGACATTTCTAACCTGGCAGGTTAGAAGAGGAGAGGCAAACACCACTGTTAGCTCCACATCTAAAACTGTTCATTGAATCTCTTTACTTGACTGTGCCCTGCCTATGTCTGTGAAACCCAATCAGGAAAGTTGTTGCTATCTGAGATTAAGATTTGGTTTTGTGTCTTCCCTGCTTCATCAGGGAAGAAAACCTTTTTTCTTAATAAGGATTATCTACATTTCTCCCATTACTCACTATAGCTTATTGCAGCATTCCCCAACCTGGTTTCCTCCAGATGTGTTGAAATAGTAACTCCCAGAATTTCCAGCTGGTATTGTTAACATAACTGGAGAATGTTGATCCAGTTAGATAAAGTTGACTTATTATTACTCTACTGTTTCCGTATTGTCTTTTCTACCGTAGTAGAGATTTGAAAATTGTTTCTATTGGAGTAGGAAAAGAAGACTAAGTTACTCCCAAGCACCAACAGGTGGAGTCAGCTTTGCCACTAATTTGAGAATTAAAAAGCTTTGGGAACCCAGCTCTATAGAAGACAGGACCATGACATTACAATACAAATACAAATACAAAATACTTTAATGACCAGGTATAGAATATATACAAGGAATTTGTCTTCGGTGACGAACAGCAAGATCAACAGTGCGTTTGGATAGCAACAGAAAAATAACACTACATAGTAAAATAACTTTTTCAAAGGGAGAAGCCATTGTCCAGCACATATTGAGTCATGTAGTGTTTAACAGAGCAATGGCACAAGGGAAAAAACTATTCCGATATCTAGATGTTTTAACATATGGTGCTCTGTAGCGCCGTCCTGAAGGAAGAAGTTGGAACAGATTATATCCAGAATGGGAAGAGTCTGCAGTTATCCTCTCTGCCCTCCTTTTGACCCTCACAGTATACAGTTCTTCTATAGAAGGCAGGTGGGTTGCAATTATCCTTTCTGCAGACTTAACTATCTGTTGGAGTCTGAGTCTGTCCTGTTTGGTTGCAGAATCAAACCAGACAGTTATAGAGGAACAGATAACAGACTCAATAATTCCCCTGTAAAACTGTACCAAGAGCTCCTGGGATAATTTAAACTTCCTAAGTTGCCGCAGGAAGAACATCCTTTGCTGTGCCTTTTTAATGATGGCTGTAATGTTAAGCATCCATTTCAGGTCTTGGGAAAGTATAGAACCCAGGAACTTGAAGGACTCTACCACTGATACTGGACTGTCGAGTATGGTAAGGGGAGGAGTATTAGAAGGATTCTTCCTAAAGTCCCCAATCATCTCCACGGTTTTAAGTGTATTCAATTCCAAGTTATTTTATAACCACACCATAAGACCAGTTGTTGAACCTCCCGTCCATATGCTGACTCATTTCCATTTCGAATTAGACCAATGACGGTTGTATCATCCGCATATTTCAAGATTTTAACAGAAGAGTCTTTTGAAATGCAGTCATTGGTCTAAAGGGAGAAAAGCAGCGGGGAAAGCACACATCCCTGAGGGGCACCAGTACTGATTAACCGGGTACCGGATGTAGTTTTGCCTAACCTCACGTGTTGTTTCCTACCTGTTAGAAAACTGATTGTCCACCTGCAGGTATGGTCAGGCACAGTAAGCTGGATCAGTTTGTTGTAAAGAATTTCTGGTATAATAGTATTAAATGCTGAGCTGAAGTCCACAAAAAGAACTCGTGCGTAAGACTCCGGAAATTCAAGGTGTTGCAGAATATACTGCAAGGCCATATTAACAGCATCATCCACTGACCTGTTTCCACAGTAAGCAAACTGCAGTGGGTCTAACAGGGGATCCGTGATGGCTTTCAAGTGAGCCAACACCAGCCTCTCAAAGGTCTTCATGACCACAGATGTCAGTGCAACAGGTCTGTAGTCATTCAGCTCACTAATGGAGGATTTCTTAGGAACTGGGATGATTGTAGAGCTCTTAAAACAAGAAGGGACATAACCCGTCTCCAGCGATTTATTAAAAATATACGTGAAAACGGGGGCCAGGTGTTCCGCACAAGCTTTCAGACACGAGATGGTCACCATCTGGACCTGGAGTGTTTCCAATCTTGCTTTTGAAACAGACCTCGCACTTCTTTTTCTAGGATCACCAGAGGTAAGGGACCCAGGGGATTGGGGACAGGTGTAGAGAAGTTTAATGCTGATGATGTATCTGAGATACAATTGGCAGC
Organism: Python bivittatus; assembly: GCF_059951505.1. Lineage (NCBI taxonomy): Eukaryota > Metazoa > Chordata > Lepidosauria > Squamata > Pythonidae > Python > Python bivittatus. The sequence continues at coordinate 84,184,670 of NW_028277098.1, forward strand.
AGCAGATAACAGTTGTTCATTCTCAAACCTGCAATAAAACCTGTTGAGATCGTCTGCCAATTGATGACTCTCTTCAATCAGAAGAGGTGGGTTGTTATAGCCGATGATATTCTTCAGGCTTTTCCACACAGTTGCAGGATCATTTGCTGAAAATGATTTTTCAGCTTTACTGAGTAGTTTCTTTTTGCTGCCTTAATCTCTCTCATGAGTACATTTTTAGTCCAATTATACATAATCCTGTCCCCATTCCTATGGGCTTCCTCCTTGTCACAACATAGCTGTTTAAGCTTTGCTGTGAACCATGGCTTGTTGTTGTTATATATACGTATGTTTTTGGTGGGCACACATAAAAGCTAATGTATGATGTCACAGCATCAGTGTACTCATCCAGATCTGCAGAGGCAGCTTCAAAAACATTCCAGTCTGTGCACTCTAAGCAGGCCTGTAGATTTAACTTAGCATTATCAGACCATATCTTCACTGGTTTGATCACAGGCTTTGCAGTTAGAGAATGATTGTATGATAGAGAATGATTGTATGAGTTGGGCAGTATACAAGTATTATTATTATTATTATTATTATTATTATTATTATTATTATTATTATTACTACTACTACTACTACTACTACTACTACTACTACTACTACTACTATTACTGCAAAACTTCCAGCACTCTAAAACATATGGGCCAATGGGGTCTGAGCTGTCAGGAAAAAGAACTTGGAGACATTTCAGTGAGGATACTGACACTATGTGACCACTGTGATAAAGAATTTCTAAATGTCCTGCTCCCTGGCTTGAACTTAGCAGAGCTCCTCAAAACACTTGGCTTGGCACAGCTGGATAAGAATCTGTATATTAGAATGAAGCCCTCTGTGACAAATGCAGCGAAGATGATCACAGGGATATAGCTTCTTCTCTACAAGAAAAGGTTAGAACATTTGAAGCTCTAGTTTGGCAAAAAAAAAAAAAAGGCAACTTGGGAGAGGGGGATATGATCAAGGTGTATAAAGCATGCACGGCATGGAGGAAGTGGACAAGGACATTTTTTTCCCCCATCTCAGAACTAAGACAAGGAATCGTCTATGAAGCTGGCTGGAAGAAGAGATGAATTCTTCACACAGAACATCATTAACCTGTGGAATCCACAGAACATGGTAATGGTCACTAACTTGGATGGCTTCAAAATGGGATTGGATAGGTTCATGGAGGGCAGGTCTATCAAGGGCTATTGGATGTGGTGACATTGTTATCTCCTGATTTTTCGCTAGGGGTGGTGGTGGGGAAGAACCATCTTCCAACTACCAGTTGTATGGGGGCAATAACGGGAGAGAGTTGTGTCTCCATCCCCTGCTTGTGAGTACTCCATAGTCAGTGGCTGGGCACTGTGAGAAAGAATATGCTGGGCTAAGATGGGCTTTATAGTCTGGTAGGACTATTCTTCCATTCTTGTCAGAGTGCCTTTCAATTTTATAGAAATACTCAAATTACTAAAATCTTTAATAATTTGAAGATATAGTTATGCTCTGCCTTCAATTTCCTGCCTTTAAGATGCTGAGCTACGCTTCCCACCAATCCTATGTAGTCTTAACTAATCATGAGAAATGTTTGGAACTGATATTCAGTAACATTTACAGAGCTCCAGGTTTCCCACCCAAATCCTAAGTTTTATATTAGGATTAAGAAATGCATGACCTTCCTGGGGAACCCATGACATTGTCATGCTTCCTAGTAGTTCCAGGAAATATAGTTCAACAACATCTGAAGGATTGCAGATTACCTACCTCTCATATAGTTGAACTAAAATCAGTAGAGACCTCTTCCTTCTACTAGTTGCATATTAGCAATTCAAATAAAATCTCTGGTTTCAGAAGATGTTCAGAGTTCACTGCAGGGATGAGAGGATGGCAAGAGATCATCTGGACTTCCTGCTTGGATTTTGTTAGGCAGACTCTTCGTTTTGCTGATGTTCCTTGCCTTTCTTTCTGATCAGCTTTAGTCCCATAGTTTTATAGAAGACCAAAGGTAAGTGAAAGCCAGCCTTTGGGGGAGATGGTTGCTTTGCTTAATTAATCAATAAATTAAAACGCTCCATATTTGAGATACTGGGTCTTTGCAGCCAACAGAAAGCACCTGGTAGTTGAATGATAAAGGCACTGACTAGTTTTTCTGTCTGCCGTTGCATTAAAAAGATTATATAAGAAACTATTGGGGGGGATAAAAGAGGAATTCTGTCTATTTGGGGCCTCTCAATATGGGGTCAACTTGCCCCAAAGCTTTTGTGCCCTATCACAAAATATGTGTTTATCATACATGCAAAGCTAGCATTGAAACAAAAGTGATGTAAACATACAACAGGCTCATACCAAATACCTATTTGATGCCATCGGATGAAATCTAGGCAGTGAAATAAATTGCATTAACTCTTTGTTTGTTGTGACTTTGTCCTTGATATCAATTTCAGTTCTCCAGAAATTCTTACGTGATGATGCAGCGCATAATACTGTTTTGTTCCATTTTGTTTTTAAAGCTCAGTGATCACATTTCCCAAACCATGGTTCGTGGGGAAAATTATAAGAACTAGTCCAGGCTTGCATGTTTCTGTTTTGTCCTAGAAGGTATAATTCAGCTGGTGGCAGAAAGATGCGAATGTTGATCTCCTGGAAGGGTGTGACTGTATCTGCTCCTCTCCCCATTTCCTAGCAGTGCAGATGCCGATGGACCACAGCCGGAAAGCTATCATTATAAAGGAATAAATTGCTCTTGACAAGATGCATCTTGTGAGGCTGCAAGGCAAGCCGTTTCCAAGGGAATGGACTCTCAGCACTTTCCCCTTCGGCTCCAATGGGGCTTTGCTGCCCTAGCCCTTTTCCTCCCTTCTTCCCGTAGCACTTGTGCTCCATGGTAGTGCCCTCTCTGGTTGTCCTTTGTGACGGAAAAGATACAGGCAAAAGCTGTAAATCAGGCAGATGTCTTGTGCAAGCATGGATATGATCTAGTCTCAGTTAAGTATGTTTAAATTAATTTCAGTAGGAAAAAAAAATGTGGCAGAGCCATTTCATGGGGAAAAAGCTGGGGAAGGGGGGACTATGTTTAAAAAACTGGCCATTTAGATTTTTTTTTTTTTAAAGCAAACTTCTCTCTCTCACTAGAAGGGATACAAACTATGCTACTTTCAGACTGTGTCAGCCCTTTGAGGTAGTCCAGACAAGAAGCACCAACCATGAGTACTAACACTACTTTTATTGTAAGGTCACAGTAACAGACTCTTGCAAGTCGGAAAGATTCTCTCCCCTCTCTTACTTTTACTGTCCTGAAAACTAGGGAGGGTCCCTTCTGAGATGCTTTCTCCACCCCCAACCCTCCTCAGACCCTGATTTTGTTTATCAGACTGTTGTGTAGGCTGCAGCTCTTTCTCCTGTCTCCCAAAGTCATTCCCACATACCATTACAATAGAGTCACTATACGTCCTTTATTATAAAAGACAGTCCTTTATTTCAGAAAGCTGTCCTTTAGACTTATTTAATTATTTATTTTCTTGGTTTTGCTCTTGAATTTTCCTTTCTAAAGCAAAGTTATAAACAAAACATTTTTAAAATCCTTATGAACCTCTTTCAGATTTGCCCCTTTTTCAGGTTTGTCCTTTGTTTTTTCCCAAGAAAATATGGTCATTGTACATTACAGACTAGTACAATTCTTAAAGTGTGCTTCTCCAATGCCTTTCATCTCTCCAGCATGCCCCCAAAGCTCTTGGAAATTTTGTTGCAATCCCAAAGAGGACAATAAAGTTAGACTTCTTTGACTTCTGCAACTTCTGATTAGACGTTTAGGATTTCACTACCTAGGATTCCCAGCTAGTATAATAAAAAGTGCTGGCTGTCTATCTTCTCTGGAGGGCACCAAGTGAGGAAAGCTGCCTTGAGGGGTATTAAGAATTGGGTAAAGCCACCTTGGACTACTTTGGGAGAAAGCTGTTCATAACATTTAACCACCATCTTGAAAGTGGTTAAATTATACAGTAAGTTAAATGTTAAAGTAAGTTAAAGCAAGAACAATTCAACAGAGGAACCAGTCACCCTGAGGAGGGGGGCTCCCTTTAGCCAGATGTGTTCTGGGAGAGACTAGACAACCATCTGTCAGGGATACTTTAATTTGGATTCCTTAATAGAGCATGAGGTTAGATTTGAAGGGCTAAATGGCCCCTTCCCAGGGGTGTCCACCAGGAAGACAGTGGTCACAATGGTCCAATCAAAGCTCCGCCTGTTTTTTACATGCCTTTTATTAAGACTAACCAAAAAGCAGCATAAAATAATGTGTAAGCTTTTGAGTTCTCCAGAATTCTTTATCAGGTAAGATATTACAAAACCAGAAAGAAGTAGGAAGAAACTCAAAATTTAGATCAAATATGTCAGCTGTAATGTCATCAGTTCAAAGTTAGCCTCAAATTTATTGCAATTGTTATAAAGCTTCAATTGGCCTAGTAAAGATATTGCCACCTTAGTTTTATGATTTTGGACTTCTAATCTGAAAAAAAAAAAAAAAGGCTGAACGTTATTGTTCAGGGAAAAAGAAAGTGGTCTCTCCCACAGACTCTGAAAAGACAAAGGCCATTAGTGCTCAATCTGTCTTCCTATGGCTATGATCCTAGCCTGAGAACAAACTGCAGAGTTTCTATGTCCATATTGCTGAAACATGATTTTGAATGGTATACTTGGAAAAAGGAATTAAGACAAGTCATAATTAGCATTATCTAGTGGTTGGCGGGGGAGCGGGGGAGAGCAAATCTTAAAATGCACAAGCCCTCTTCAGGGTGCAGAAAATAATTCTGAGCCTCTAAACACTGGGTCTCCAAATATATAGTAATCTAGCCACAGAATAAAAATCAGTACTATTGTCATTCAATAGAGGCTGAGAACTGAGAATAACACATGCCCAGTGGCAAACTATGGTGATTTGAGGAACATGCAAGAGCAGCACAGAGTAGATCTACTTCATTTTAAAAAGTCGTGTAGATCAATCATACTGGCTGGGGAATTCTAGAAGTTCAAGTCCACACATCTTAATACTCCAGAGATTGGGAAGCACTGATAGAGTTCACATCTTGCACATGTACTCGATGCTAATTTTCTGATCTTCCCAAATGTGAACACAGGAGGGCAGCAAATGCTAACACTTCACTCTGAGCCAGAAAAGTTCTTCACCTTTGTATACATTACAATAAACTATTTAGATGCTTTGTTCACTTTGCACTAGGGCATATCTTATTGGCGACTTTCCCCACCCACTCAAGGGGAAATTGAATCAGCCAACACAGAATTTAATTTTTACTTCAAAAACACTTTTTCCTGCCTCTGACATGGGAGACTGAGTTCCCCAAAACACAGATCATAGTAAATGTGCTAGTCTTGCCAAGAGACATAAGATTCTTTGGTATTGTTTACAATGATAGACTAGCATGATTGTCCATCTAGAAACTGAGTTGTGTTTGTTTTCATCTGTTACAAGTGGGAGGGGAATAATTTAAAATTTCATGGGCAGAATCCCATCCCTGCCCCAGTTGCAATTGCCTGCTACCAGTTAGGCTGAACTCTCAATGCACCCAGGCCTGTCCTGATGCAAAGTTCTTAGCAGTTCTCCCTTTGGCACCGCATGAGAAAACATGAAGGTCCACTAAATCTTCCTGCTCAAAACCCAGAAATACAAACTTAACAAACTTGCTGTCTTACACATGGGGAAGATTTTAGTGAGAAATTCTCGTGTGTAATAATCAATGGAGCCAAACTACTAGACATTAAAAAACAAGGGGAGACTTCCAAACATCCAGGAGATAGCAAGGGGGAGCAGAATGACAAAAGTGGAGCTGTGTCATCGTGCTGCAAGACCTGCCCCTTTTGAGCATGCACTGTGATGTCACACTCAATTATGAAATGGGCAGAGCTTGTGGCACAATGGGGGAATGTTGCTTTCATCATTTTCATGAAAGCAGCAAGATAACTGTGGATGCCCACGGTTCCAAATGAAATCAGTGGAATCAGACTAGCTAAACTAGTGACTCAATGCCTCCTTGAATAAACTCTTGGATTTCAGTACAGATTCAGAATTCATAACAAAGAGGTTGTTGAGCCTCCCAATTGAGTATGACTAAGCATCTCTTGTCGTCTTCTTTCTTTCAAACTCTTCTTCCTTCTTGAACACTAGATGTGGCACTATCAGATCACCAGGCATGGAAGACTAAAATTGTTCCAAAATTTTCCCCAGATAATTTATAGCTTATTTTTCCCTTCTATCTCAGTTATGCTGAACAATGTGCTCTAAATTTGTTCCATACTGATAACATGAGTAGACAATCTAGTTTCACCAATGGTGCCGTTGTATGAATGGAATTATATGGGAGGGGCTTTTGCAGTGGGATGGGAGGAAACAAAAGCTCTCAGCATGGGGTTAATTTAATTAATTGATTGACTTCTAGCCCACCTCAGTTGCAATTGTGACTCTAGGCAGCTTAAAGAGAATAGAAAATTAGGATTTAAACTATAATAATAAAAGACAAATACAAAAGAACAATAAAATGGCTGAAACTTACATGAGGGAAACACAAAATCTATTATACACAATAAAAAACAAATGAAAAAGCAGGCTCACAAACCACCCTTCCCCAAGGCCTCTCAAAATTTCCAGGTATTCAGGGCTTTCTGAAAAAACAGCAGGGACAAAGACTTCAAGGGTTATGCCGTTTGAAGCCAGGGGCAGCCATGGAGAAGGCCCATCTCCGAGGTCCTCTTGCTTTACTGATGGGTCCTGTAACATGTTGGACCTTCCAGATCTTACCAGAGGCCAGAAACAATTAGAGAAAGAGACTCCCACAGGTATGTAGGACCTAAACTTTGAAGGGCCTTATAGATGACAGTCAGCAGCTTGAATTGCACCCAGAAGCCAACTGCTAGCCCATGCAGCTCATAAAGTAGGGGTTTTATATCCATGAAATCAGGCACACCCATAACTACTTGTGCTGCTGCATTCTGCACCAGCTATGGTCTCTAGGTGGTGTGCATTGCAATACTCCAAATGGGAGGTGACCTCTGACCAAAAGGATCTCCTGATCCAGGAAAGGACGTAACTGGTGCACCAGTTGAATTTATGCAAATGCTGTCCTGGCCTCAGTTATCACTTGCTCATTGATCAAGATCCAAGAACCTAGGAAGAACCCAAACTACATGCAAGCTTCAACTGGGAAAAAGCAACCTGTTCAAGAATAAAAGTTGGAAAAGGCCTGGAAACAGAAGGACCTTGAATCCAAAATGGCTTGGTCTTCCTCCAATTGAGACTGATCCTGTTCATCCCCATGTAGACTATAGCAGCCTTGTATACAACTGGGCATCAGCTACATATTGATGATGCTTGACCCCATGCTAATGGATGACCTCACCCAATGGTCTTGTGTAGATGTTAAATAGAAATGCAGACAGTGTTAAGACCTGGCAAACTCTGTAAAGCAAGACCTCCTCCAGCACTGACTGAACCAACCCTAGGGAAAGGAAAACCACCATACCAGAGTACTTCCATTCCCAATCCTGGAGGCGGTCCAGGGGGATCCCATGTCAAATAAGCAAGTGACAGCTGTGGCCAGCAAGATAACAAGTAGGACCAAGAGAGTGTACCACTCGTATCCCAGTCTTACCAGAAGTCATCCACAAATGCAATTAGTACTATCCCAGTGTTACACCCAGGCCTTGAAATCTAAGCAATAGCTTCTCTGGGGAAGACGTATTCAGGAGAAAATCTTCTGTTCCCATGCCTCTTGATCCTGCTGTAAGGAGCTGAAAGGACATCAGGAAGAACCTTGCTGACACCGCACCCCCCCCCCACACACAGAGTTTGGCAGTCATTTCTAGACCAGAGTTGTGGTTGCCCAGTCAAGGTGTATTCTGAAGGATTCCACATTCTCCTACCCTATTTTCTCTCCTTATTCCTCCTAATATTATTTTTCTTTCCTGTAGCCACAGCATAAATATACATTCTCCTTATTTCCCCACCATCCTTACCAGGAAACAACATTAGTATTTCCAACAGGTAAAAGTTAAGCCTACAGCCAAAGGATTTCCAGTTGTTGCCCATCCAAATGATAACCAAGTTTGTCCTGATTAGCTATTCTGCAGATCAGCCACTCACTACCTGCTGGGTACAAAAGACGTTATTTGCTACCAAATTTGTGTGCAGAGAGACTATTTCTCCAAACTTATTAAGGGAAAGAAATTTTCCAACAATTTCTCAATGGCAGCACTTGTCACTTAGTGGTGAGAATAGCAGTTCATAGTATTGAAAAAAAGTCCAGTGGAAGGAATTCAGTTGAGGTGTTTTAGAGCAGAGTAACATAGCCTTTGGGAATGTATTTATACAAACAAGAAATTATTTCTCCTCTGAATAATTTTGAAATAAAATTGTAGAAGTGATAGAAAAACTATAGAATTTCTCTGCTTAACACCAATTTCTGGGTAGTGGCATTTCCTTGGAAACAGTTTTGAGATAAGAGCTACAGAAAGGATGTAACGTATCTTAAGATTGTGGGATAATTTGTATATGCCTTTCTTAAAACACTGTGGCTTGCTAGAAATGCAGCGCACATATTTTATTGTATTTTAAACAATATTCAAAACTATCTGAAGTGCTACAACTATATGGCAAAGTAGACTAAGCTAAGAAAATTCTGTCTGTGCTCTTGTTTCTACCCATCTGCTCCCCAGAGGCATCTCAGCATTTGCTGTTATCATTAGATAATCACACCAGAAACTACCTAAAAGACAACCATCAGAGCTCAATGGCATTGCAGAAAGGGATATGTAGAATCTGTTAGAATGGGATTTATCATCTATCTTCCCTTATGCTCTCAGAGACAGAGACAAGGACATTAGATGACCAGCACCTGGACCTGGGTAGCTTCAAAGGCTAACGCACTGCATATAATAATCTGAGGTGCATGGTCCATAAGTTCAATTCCCAGTAGAGGGAAAGATCTCGTTGCATATATATGAGCCCCAGTATAGGATAAAACTAGTCATGTACTGCCTCCAGGTGGTCTAAGTAAAACATCACACAAGATATACAGTGTGTAAAAAATAGGTGTACGTGGGGAACGTAACAGAATGTAAAATCTGAGAGCTTAAGGGAAGGTGGACCACCAATAACATTCACATAGGTTGTTGCTGTAAGAGAACTGCATGGACATATCCCTGTAGTAACCAGATGAGCTTTACTTCAATACTTCACAGGTAGTCCTCAACTTATCACAATTGGGACAAGAATTTCCATTGCTAAGTGATGCGGTTGTGAAGTATGATGCCACACAACCGCATTGCTTAGGGACAGCAATTTTGGGCAGTCCTGGTTGCCATCATAACCCCAAGACATGTGGGTCATTAAGCGGGAAAAGACAGGAGTCTCAGGTAAGGAGCATGGAGCTACTGCAGTGGATGGGGTGGGGGAGGCCTGGGAAGTTGGGGGAGGGAGGTGCTGCAGTGCGGCACAAGCTCAGAATGGCCAGGGAGAGAATATGCTGCAGCTCAGGGCTCCTTGGTGTGCCACGGCTCTGGGGATGCAAGCTTTTTGCAGCACTGAGCTGCAGCACACCAGGAAGCCCTTTGCACCACATGAAATCCAGCCCCAGCAAGAAGCAAAAAGCCCCAGAGCCGCAGTGCACCAGGAAGCTCCTTTTTGCTGTGCAAAGCCTAGCCCCAGCCCAGCAGCGCAGTATTTCTCACTGACCATGTGATATTAGTTGATTCTGAAGCTAACTGTGATGGAATAGACTTATGAAGGCCAGGCTCAGGGAGATAAGCATGTTCTTAGCCCCCAACAGGAGCGTGGGAAGTTCAAGAAGATCAGGCTGGCACCTCCCTAAGGAATTCACTTGTGGCTGGCTGGCTTGGGAACTAAGGTTCAGTCTGGTGAGATTTCTGTCTTGAGGTTGAAGCTAATAAACGCAACAGAACTGTATTTGCATTGTTTCTTGGAGTTCTTTGGGCTGAGCCTGACACTAACTTGGGAATACAAATGGAACAAAGTGAAGCTTTAAAGAGTACATGTAAGTGTTCCAACCTTTCACAAAGAAAATGGTAATCTAGTATGATTATTCTAAAGGTTTGATTTAAAAATAACCTGAAGAACCCAGAAAAAAATGAGAAGCCCCATAGCTTAACATATGCCACCTGTTTAGTCACAAAGAAACACAATAAGCAAAAAAGATATTTAGTTTAATACAAATTTTATACAAAGAAAATGTGAAAAAATACTTCCATATGCTAAAAGCAATTATGCTTCACAAATAAGGCCAGCTAGGCTATCTTTGACACAACTGCAATTCACAAATAGTCTGCTCTTGATTTTTTTTCCTGTTCATTTTGTTTCCTCTAATGTGCATACTAGCTGGAGACTGTACAGACTGCATTCTTTATAAACAATGGGAGAAATCAATTATGACTAAAATGTACAACAAAATGTACTGGAATGATATCATACAATTAATTTGCTCATATACATACATCATCTTGCTTTTGTTCAATGCTTTTGTTTACACAACATACAAAATGATACTACAGTATAAGTGTAACAGACAGTGTTTTCATGGGTTACTTTCTCTCTCATACTGTACTGCTTCATGCTCACATAAAAACATAAAAAATCCCATAATACATGCTCTAGCCCAGCAACAATGTCTTTTGCCCATGTTTCCAAGAGATCTGCCCATTTCTTGTTCTTGTTCCCTTTTTCCAAAGTCCTTCAGAAAAGCTTGTATGGATGTGTATGTGTGTGTAAACCCAATAGGAAGGATATCTCCCAAATCCACTTGTGTCCAGAGTATTTGATCACTGTATTGCCAACTGCTATTAAGGTTCTCGCTTCCTTTTCCTTAGTATTAAGAAAACTTAACTTCCTTTTTGTAAACATTCTCTCTCACATTAAATACGCTACACAAAATTTGCTGTTTAATGTACTTGAGACCCAAAGATTGAAAATTATTTTTTTAAAATTGCCAGCACTAACTTCAGTTGCACACACAGATGGGTAGACATTGTCTTCTTTTCCAAACACAAGCCAAGTACTTCATATCTTCTCTTCTTTAAACCTAAAGTGGAAGAATAATTCCTGCGTGCAACTGTAGTTCCCAGAAGATCATTCCTCTTGATGACATTTGTGGCAAGCCTGATTTAGTCTTTCCTTCACAAATTTCCAACATACGCTAAAGTCAATACAAATATAAAAAAGGGATGGCACTCTTAACGTCATCCACAAATTGTACATAATTTACAACAATATAGATTTACCATGAATTTTACCAGTCCTTCGGCTTTTTAAAGCCAACACTAATGCTTTACATTAATGTAGTGTAGTTAACTGCTTTGTACACATGTACAAAGGTAAAAGTCTGAACCTTTGAGGTTAATCCAATAAACTGTAGGGATTTTTTTTCACATTTCTATTAAAGAGATTATTACTATTCCAACAGTTGCCTGGACTTCTTTGTTAGCAGTTAGACTCTTCGTACTTGGACAGGCATTGTCGTTTGAACGTACTGAACTCCCGTTCTCATTGCCACGGTCCCAGCTGTAGGACTTACTACTACAGGAATGGTCTGCAGATTAAAAGCAAAAGATACGTCATCTCAGAAATGCAGAACTGTGTCATACAAAAAGCCCTAAATAGACTATCATCAAAGAGTGCACAGCACACCACCACTGTAAACTACTTCTGTACTGACACAGAAAGAACTCTGGATACAAGAAAGGGTATTTAATGCTAGTATTTTGTTCCACAATATGCATTCTGAAGCCTGCAAATAAATATTTTTCAATATATTTGCAAGTAATTCATTAACAATACATGACACTGGAGTAGATGTTTAATGTTTTGAAAACATAAATATGCTGACCTTTACTGAACAACAATGCCCTATCCATTATTTAAATAATACTTTAAAACTCAGATCAAACAAAAATAAGTCTTCAGAGAGATCAAAATCAAATGCTATTAATTCACAGGGGATGCTAAACAAATAGTTCTATTGCTTGTCAGGATTGTTTTGTAATTCCAGGAATTGTCTATTGGGAATGCTTTGAAATAAAAAATGCCAACATGTAGGTGGTAAAATCACAATTTCAATGGTGACTTGTGTGCACAATACAGAAAAACTGAGGTAAAAAGCAGGTGTGCAACAGAGGTTATCAACCACAATATTTAAAGGAAATCTGCATCAATAGAGATTCCCATGTTGGGCTCAGTAAGTAATGAAAGAAATACCTAATAGTATTTTCCCCAACCTGGATTTATTCCCATAATCTCTCCAAACATCATGATTTACTATCTAGAGGCTAAGAAGTTGAAGTATATATTTAGAAGAAAACAGGCTGATGAATTGTGTCTTTTTATTCATAAAAACTTTGTATAGTCACAGCAAAAGAATTTAAAATATTCTTGATGGATCACAAAAATGTCATCTTGTTCAGGCACAATATACTAATTCAAAGGATTTTTAAATAGTTTTAACACATTCTGCAGTTAATCTGTGGTTAAACTGTTCTCATTTGTTCATGCTCCCTATTTCTAATAATAGTCATTCACTGAATTAGTGGCCTGCCATTTTATCCATCTGAATAGTTATTAATAATTCCATTCTCTATTAATTTATCAATTTCTTTTAAAAAGGCACAAACTTATTTAGGTTACTGCTCATCACTATACTCTATGATAATAAATGCCATAGATTATATGTTATGTGAAGTGTTACTGGGAGCTATAGTAACTCTATTAAAACATTAAACTTTACTTCATAATAAAGAAGAGCACAGAAAAAGCAATAGTGTAGAAAAGAAAAGGAAAAAAACCCAAGAGAATAATTTTTCTTACACATTTATAACCAAATTAGATTTGAAATAAAATCTTTAATAGCATTTATAAATATGTATTTATGCCTACAGAATTCAAGTGTTACGCATCAGTCTTTATTCAATAGTCTATACTAAAAACTCTAAGTTCTATTAGAACTATCCACTCTGTCAGCACCTCTCAGGCAAATGTGTCTCCCACAGGAGTGCAAAATGCTTCAAAACCAACGCTTTTCTAGCTCAGTGCCCTGTTCTGAAGTTGGAAAAAAGCTGTTGCAACTGTTCTGACCATACTAGAAATGTTTCAAGCTTGGTACACTTTAAGCAAAACTGGATCAGCCTGTTTCAAATTCTGAATCTGAAATATTTACGTATGTCTACTGTTCCCCATTCTTGCTACCTAGAGAACTGGAGTAGTTTCCTTATATATACTATATATAAATGTTAGTTTTTTTTCATTCAGACCTACAAAAGTACGATGGTGGATGAGCCCACCTGTTAAGTTTATTAGCAAACTCAATATGCATTCCATAATTCCAGGAGCATACAACTAAAATTAATTAATACAATAAAACATGTTTAGTATCTATAGAAAAAAAATTCATGAATTTAGGCATGCCATGGAGCATATGGATATCAACATTATGATGACATACATGAGATGTATATGTTGCACATTTGGAACTACCAGTGAGATACATGTTGATGTCTGCCAAGGTCCCTCTACCAAATTATATATTTTTAATTTGCGAGCTCTTAGAAAGTACAGCTCTAGCCTATAATCACACTTGCATTCCTCCTGTTCTTTTCTGTTCCTTCCCTTCCTTAGAAAGCCTCTGGTCACTAAAGAATAACAGCTGGAGGCTGTCACACTGCTTTCCTAGCATACCTGGTCAGCCAGCAAAAAATTTCCTGGTATGGATACAGGTAGTCCTCGGGTTATGACAGCAATTGGGACTGGAATTACTGTCGCTAAGTGATGCAGTCATAAAGTATGGCGTTACATTACTGCGCTGCTTAGTGACAGCAGTTCCGGAATTCACAGTTGCTGACGACACGGGTCGTTAAGCAAGGACCTCATGTGACTGCAACTTCTGACTTCCTGTCAGCTTCCCCACTGACTTTGCTTGTAGGAAGCTGACAGGGGGCACTGGAAATCATAATCACGAGTGTGGCTCGCTATGATGTCATAATTGTGAGTTAGGCGCTGGGATCGTGATCATGTGATTGTGGGAATGCTGCAAAAGCTGGAACTCCAAGGACTGGTCATAACTACCACCTGTTTAGTGCCATTGTTTGAATGGTCACTGAACAAGTGGTTGTAACCGAGGACCACCAGTATTGTGATATGATGAGCCTAATTTCACATGTATCCACAAACCCCAAAAGATTGGGGATTACTACCATATATGATATGGACAATTTTTTTTATTAAGATATGGGCAAATTTATCAGGATAATCCTTTTATTTTAAAGGCATTACCATCCACTTATTTAAGATTATCCTTTGCTAGGTACATTGCAACAAAAGCAGACAATGGAATGAATGTGATACACTATGATGGAAGGATGCTGCAGTTTCAGCACCTCAAGCACGTGAGCTAAACTGCAATTCACAAAGTAAAGGAGAAAGTCCAAAATCAGACCGAGTGTTAAATATGACATTTTATGATTGAAAAATGGTGACCTGATTGTCAAACACGGCCAGCAATGCAAAGCAAAACACATTTCTAAATAAATTGTTTTGACTGAGTTTGCACAACATGCTAGACGAAATATAGCTGGCTAGACTGTGAACTGGTGCATTCCGTATCCCAGTCAGTCTGCTTAGCAACCAGATTAATTCAATAAACCAGTAAGCCTGAATAGGTACTCCTCACTTACCCACCACTCATTCAGCAACCGTTTGAAATTACCATGGGGCTGAAAAAGGAGACTTACAACCACTCCTTAAAATTCTGGTCATCACAATATCCCTGCAGTCATGCGATCACGATTCGGGTGTCTGGCAACTAGTGCACATTTACAATGGTCGCTGCATCATGTGATCACCATTTGCAACCTTCACAACCAGTTTCCGACAAGCAAAGTCAATGGAGAAGCTGGCAGGAAGTTGCAAGTCGCAGTCACATGATGTCATGCTTAATGACCCACAGTGATTTGCTTAACAACCGCAGCCAGAACCGATGTTGTAAGTTGGCATTGTCATGAGATGTTTCACTTAACTACCGTGCCGCTTAGCTACAGAGTTGCCAGTCCCAATTGCATTCAGTAAGTGAGGTCTACCTGTACTGCAAACATAAGAGTTTAGGTAGAAGAATGCTGCATCATATTATCACCTTCCAACTGTAGCATAAAGCAGGACAAATCTCAAGTTGTTAGTACAGGACTTTTCCAATTGTCAGCCCCCCAAAGGTTCCCAAGAGATTTCAATATCTTTCTGGGTTCCTTTGTTGAGCATGAAAATATTTTGAGGGTAGAGAAGTACTGGCTGAAAAGTTAAATGGGGTTGATGCTTATTACCATATGGGTATGGAACAATGACATAATTCAATAATAGGCAATCTCTGGGATGCATGTGGAATCTAGTAGCCTATTTATGCTCTGACAGGGTTGAAATATTTTTTATTTCCAGACGATTGGGGGTTTCAGAGTCTTAAGGCACTTGTTTTGCTCCTTACCTTCAACATCCTCAAAATGCAAAACCTGAAGTCTGACCCTCAAAACTCTGATAATATGACACCACTTTCCACACACTTTCCCTGACCACTACTAGGTAGGGCACAAACCAAACTGTAACTCCGACCTAATATTAAACCAAGAACATCAACTGCCAATGTCAATGAGGAAATTTCCAAATATACTACCTATATCTACATATTTGCTTTTTAAACCACCTATGACCAAAGTTCCTAGGTATACAAAAATCTAGTAACAATTTAAAATATCCAGAACAAAGTCATTTAACAATTGTAAAATTCTATGTACGATCTTAGTGGGTAGTGGGAAACATTGATTATCTTAGTGGGTGGTGGGAATCTTGTAGGAGGAAGCATTCTCTCAAGTGACCTAGGACCAATCCATGTAAGGCTTACAAAATAATATGTAACACTTTGTATTATACCTGGAAAATAATTGACACCCAATGCATCACAGAAAGCTATGGAAGGTTCTGATTCTAAATTCAGAGTCCAAGGAACAGATGTCAACTGTCCCACAACTTTAAACAACTACATTAGACAAGAGTCTTTAGATATGGTGGATGCAGCAAAGTATCATTCCCTTCTGTATAAACTGCTGCAGCACAGACTCTCAAATGAGCTCTATATTGTGCTTTACCAGTGTTATTGTGAGTTGTCTGTCATCAGTGCTCTAGCCATCTTCTTTCCTCCTTTATTCAACAGAGCTCTTCCACAGGCTCACATACCATGAGAAGAACTTCAAAAGGGGAGATGGTACTTACACAGTTGTGTCTACCACTCTAGTGAATTCCCAATTCCAAGACTCAACCAGAATTGTCAGAACTGCCTGCAGAATCTATGCTAAAACACTGTATGGCTCCTTGGAAAACCACTGGATCCAAAAGCCTCTTTGGAAAAGCAAGCTGAATCTGTCCTCCACCCCTATACAGACGGAGAGTGACTCTAAATCCAATCTTATCCAGGTAGTGGTCCATCCATGACAATGGGGCATCACATGGTAATTCACCCATGAAACACTATTCCAGCCAGAATAAAAGACCAAATCAAATGTGACCAGCAATATGCACTGGCTCCAAGATCTAATGTCATAAATGTCACAGCTGCTGTGAACTCCTGAGTCATACCAGACAGTCCAGGGCTGAAGTTGATGTGGAAGTCTCCTAGCATCTAGGATTCTACAAGCCATCTAGACTTACTTGGGTGGCTGAGGCAGCGTATAAATAAATAAGTCAATCAATTAATGAGATGGTTGTTATACAAGCAGAATCCCATGTTTCTCCCTTATTCCCATCTAAGGTATATAATTCAATATAGATCAGGTATCTGGCTGGAATTCTGGCAAAGGTGAGGTCATACCTATAGATCACAACCATAGCTCCCCTCTGTCTACTTCCTCTAACCTGTTTAATTACTGAAACAGGCCCACTTGCCTCATCTGACTAGGTTTGTTATACAAACCAGGTCAGCTCTCTTATCCATGATCAAATCATGAAATGTTTCAAATTTTGCTGTTTATTTACGTGGCACTGAAAAGAAGCAAGGGTAAGTTCTATGTGGAACTGAAACTACTAATTGGGATGATTAAGTTGCCAGGGTAGCTAGAAAAAGATTATCTAACTGCGAAATTCCTTTCCTGTCTAGCGACATACTGACTTTCAACATCTACCTTCTCATTCCCTACCACCATCAAAATAGGCACCCTCTTGACAAAAGCCTTACCACCAGATCCACTACCCACTATTGGCCTCTGATGCATCTTAACCAACTGGCCAACTACAACCAACTTGGCACAAGACAATTTCAGAAGTTTAATGCAATTTGGAAATCCAAAATAAAGTTTTACAAAGGAAGAATTGTCCATATCTGCAATTATGTTTACACAAAACACAACAGCTGAAGAGTAGCATAGCTTTTCCTAAACTACTTTAGAAACGATGATAAACAGCAATACAGAATTTTAAACCAATAAATAAAACTTAATCTTTGATTGTCCTGGATGAAAATGTGTGGTGTAAGAGAAATGGAAATGTATAGCAAAATAAAGCATTTTGCACGGCAAATTGAGTCAAGACCAGTGAATTCATATTGTGGTAACACAGGAGAAAACCCATCCTCCCTCCAAAATAAATAATGAGCTGTTTCAATGCCAAAAGCAGTACTTACAATTGTGGGTTGAGTAGTTGGTATATAGGTAGTGGTCTGCGGTACCTGGACCAACTTTATAGGCTGGCTGCTTGTCACACCTGTTGCTATCTGCAGAGACAGCACAGGTAACCAGAGTGAAAGGTTCAGTTTTTATGTCAATGCCACCTATTTATTAACATGGGTTTGGATCCAGATGTTGCCTTCCCTGAATGGAAGGACTCCCTCTGACTGCTGGAGGAAGATGGGAGATAATTTTTATAGATTTCTCCTCTCTGGTATGTCAAAAGCCCCCTCAAATCTGCTGGGGGCGGGGGGGGGGGAAGAGCTGAGAGATCCTCCTGAGGCATGAGAGATAGGGCTAGGTGTTGCAATAGATGGTGATCAGCTAAAAAATACCTTCTACCCATCTGTTGGTCCTGAGTGAGACTTACAAAATGTTCCCCATTTGTGAAACAAATTCTGGATCTAACCCATAAAAATGTCAGGGCTTGGCTTAAAAAAAAACACCGCTACATCTTAATGAATTCACAGGTTACATTTTTATAAATAAAAGCAAAATTTAAAACATGAAAGTGAGCAATGCATACAGTTTGATGTTTCAAACAGGTATAACAATTATGTGAATGCAATTTGAGATTTTCAAAGCAGAATATTTCATGATAAGAAACCTTATCACAGCAAGCACAGAACAGTTACAAGTAAGGCAAGTGGGTATCATTCCTTGTTAAGATATATAGCATTTTTCAGTGTATTTAATTCTAAATATGCTTCGGTCCCCCCTTTCTTCTTCTTTAGAATGTACCAGACCTATGACTCTTCTTCTCAGAATATATAAAGTATGGAGATTGGACTATATAGCTTTGTAAGAGATACTGACTTCTAGAGGAGTAGCTTATATAAAATGCTATGATAAAATAGTTTCACTTTTTTCAACTGAACCTACTATTGTGCTTTAAGAAAAACAAAACTGAAGGGACATACAGGAATCAACAGAAAGCAGAAATGTACTTGTTAATGAAGTTGTAATTTACTGTAACTGCTAGTATTGCTTTAAAAAGGAAGCCATGATCTATATTTAACCCATACAAGAAAAAGAACGCTAATAGCTATCTCTGTAGAGTTAACAATTCTAGTGTCTAGTATTCTGCAGAAGAGTAAAGATACTGAGTTATATACAAATGTGGGTCACATTTTTAAAATTGAGCTTTCAGCGCTTGACAAGAAAACCGGGATGTGTTATGTGCACATATACACTCCACATTTCAGAATGAGAGAAGACTGACGGATATTTGTGATGAGTCTCAGCAGCTGCTGCACCTCCAAATGGGTGGAGCCAAAGCAAAATCGCATGAAAATTAAGCACTTTCTGGCATGATAAAAAAATTATGGTAGCATGTACAAGACTAGATACATTCTGGATCCTTAAGAACTAACTCTGTAAAGGTGAAGATAAAGGCGTTTTATCAGCCCTCAATAAAATTAAAAAGGAAACAATCATTTATTGCTTTGTACAGCTTGGAAAGTAAACCTAAAGGAAGGAGTGCACCAAGGAGGGAAACACTTACCGTAACACTTTCCTTGCTCTTTTCAACAGCTGCCTCTTTTTCTTTAGGAGCACTAGTAACTTCTGTAGGTGCAGGCTGTGCACTGGAGCCCGGTTGGGTTGATTTGTTTAATGTTTCTGTACTAATTTCACTATCAGTCTCTTGCTGTGTTGCAGTAGCTAAAATAAAACCAAAGAGAATTTAAAAATGAAGTGAGGTTGTGTTCTTTCACAAATAGATTGAAAGATAAATAATGTAACTGTAGAAACAGTAGCCAATTACCCGACTGTGTACAAGACTTCATATGTTCAGGCCAATGAGCTTGTTGGCAAGGATAGTCACAATAGCTGGTATTCCAACAACAGTAAAAGATGGCCTCTTTTTTACAGTTGGCACACCACTGCTTCTTTTTGGTCTCATCCACAGCTTGTTGCTTTTCCAATTCCAGTTGTTTCTTTACTTCGGCAATTAAACGATCTCTTTCTTGCTCTAAGCTTTGTCGCATTTCAGCCATTGTGAGTTCTAGGTAACAGATGAACACATATAATCTAACAATACATATACGGCTGATCTGTAAATAATAATGATAAGCTACCTTAAGCTGAATTAAACATACTCTATTACAATCATGGTAGACAAATTTACACTATAATGTGTATACTTATGTAAGTTTATTTTGTAAGATTTTAAGAACTTCCATGTTTCTTCATTTTTGAAACAACCAACCATTTTTAATTGTGATTCAAGAAATAATTACCAGCCAATTTGGGTAGTTTACTATAATTTATCATGATAATTTACTGTGACGACTGAGCTAGACCACTATAATTGATTATACATGTGAAAAACAGATCAGCACAGATGTTCCATTACATAGTGTGCCATGGACCACAAAAATTAGTGACATTATTGTTTGGAACTGCGTATTTTTATACCCAGATTATGTTTCATTTCTGAGAGCTCTTGCTGATGTAACCACTGAAGCTTTTCAATTTCAATTCTCAAACGACGAATCTGAAATATTAAAAAATAAATAACATCAGGAATGTCAGTCAAAATGGAATGAAATTCTTCTTTCCCCTCTATCCCCCATGCTTGTTACTGAGGGGGACTCTTTAAATCAGATCTGAGTGCACAGGAGAGTGATGGAGGGAGGGAGGGAGACTGTGAAAGGAAATCCAATTGCACTGGATGTAAATCTTTATTTAGAAACTAATCACTTCTATGGAAAGGTATTTCAGTGTTGTTAATTGAAGAGATAAACTTTTTTTTTAATATGATTACAATGAGCACGATTCCTATAAATAATAAACGCCAGTCCTACTCTTCCTCTTGGTGGAATAGAAACAGAGAAGGGCAAATGTATATGAATCAAAAGGTAGAATAAAGCTGTTCCTAGAAATGCCTTCTTGTTTCTCCTGCCTCACAGTAAATACTATCCCTTTCCACTCAAATTTTAAGTAATATATTTACTATACAATCTGATACAATGACACTGAATTAAGTACTTCCAAATGTGAACTGGATCTTGGATAATTTGTGTAATAAACCCAATGAAGAAAACTAGATTTTTCTAGAGGTACTAGAAAAATCTTGGAAAACTGAGTTTGCTATACTTATGACGTAGTGTTATTACACTGCTACTTTTGGCATAGAAGGTCTCAGCCACATGAGGTAAATTCTTTATTTTATTGTGCTTCTCTCTCATGCACATAACACCCAATTATAATTTCAAAAGAGTTGACATAATATCAGAGACCAAAACAAAAGATTTAAAATTGGGGTGTGCAACCTTCGGCCAAGAACCATACTTGGACATTTTATTTATTTCTCAACCTTCTAGGCTGCTCCAACCAGATTACCCTGAATGTCTTACAAGACTTCAATACTTAAGGTAAAAAAAAAAAGGCACACCACCACCAGAATAACACACATACAATCTGTGATATCCCCTGAAAACATGATATCGCTTCTTCAGGAGCAGTGATCAGCCTTCCAGTATACCTCCATGAGCTCTCCTGAAGAGCCAGGTCTTCATGGTCCTCCAAAATGCTATTAAGACAGGACTGCCTGTATGTCTGAAGGTAATTTATTCGGGGGGGGGGGTATTCCCCAAGAAGGGGTGATGTTCACAGTCAGTGTAGCAATCCCTCAACAAGGCCTTCCTTTTGGATTTCACTGGATGGGCACATTCCATACGAAGTAGGGAGTCTTGTAGATTAAGCTATAAAGAGCTTTAAGGGTTGTTACCAACAATTGCAGTAGGAGGCCAGTGTACTAATGCAGTAGAAGCATTATATGCACAAACTAAGCTGAGCTTGTTACTATCCAGGCTGTGGCATTCTGAACTGAACCGTCTGGATGGTTAAGGGCAGCTCCATGTAAAACCAGTTGCAATAGCCCAGTTATGTGTCAAGGCCTGAACTCCCAAGTGAATGGAGCCAGGACAAAAACATACACTGGACCATTCAATTAATATGAATGTTCCTCATATATTTAAATATCTCCCTTTCTGTCACATTAAAAATTACATTGATGACAGTTTTTGGAGAGTCTGGACACCACAAACAAGACTTTTAGGAACTGCAGTGGTTCTCAAGCCATAGATGTATACTCCTGATTTAACACAAAGATTTTAGTTTAAGAGCAAAAGAGATTTTAACTAGAGCTTATATGTAGCTCCAATCAACAGACACTGAGCAGCTTACAAAACCCTATCTTGTAAGGGAGCAAAAAATAATATATCAAAACATACAATAAAAACATAAGAAGAATTACAGTACACTTCATGCCAGAGGAATATCAAACACCAAACACATACCATAGCAAGGTGTACCTCCATTCCTAACGATTCCACCCAAGGCCTTTGGAATAACCAGATTTTAACAGCTTTCCGGACAGTTAGCAGGGAGAGAGCCAGTCTAATCTTGGGGGGAATGCTGTTCCAAAGAAGAGGGGACACCCCTTTAGGGGAGGTACCCAGAGAGAGCTCAGTCTACTAGATCCAATTGAATGGGCAAAAACCACCAGGAGTAGGTGGTCCCAAAGACATCTAGGTCCCAAGCCAAGGTGATATCCAGCACTTTGAATTGTATTTGGAAAGTAACTAGTAATATAGCAGCTCCCACAGTAGGGGTGTTACATAGGAATAATTAGTGGCACACATCACTACTCAAGCCTCTGCCTTCTTGATCAGTTGAAGCTTCTAGGTGGTTTTCAAGGGCAGCCCCATGTAGATGGTAAAAAATACTAACCTCAGCAATTGTGCTTCCAGTAGTATTTTTTGAAAGGTCATTATATATTTCAGTCATTGTTCCTTTTATGGCATCCATCATCTGTTTAAAAGAAAAAATACAGAATTAACATTTCTTGGGGAGAGCTCCTTAATTTTCATTTACACTAGTTATGATGAAAAGGATTAGACTAGTATATAAAATGCATGTTGTAGATTTCATACTATAATTTGCCATACCAGTTACATGCTACTCTCCAGAAACTGAGCCTGTTTTGCCAAAGTTGGCTAATATTATGCAAATACTGAAGAACAATGAATCTATTCCCATCCCCAAGTTTAAAGTTCTGTTTGGGAACTTTTTTTTAAACAGCCATGTCTTTTCACATAAATACTGCAAGAGCTTGCCAAACGCTGATGATTTACTCAATTAGGATCTTCCTCACTTCCAAAGCTTACCACCTGCTTTGATATGACAAACAAAAGTATCAGCTCTCTTCACCTCCAGTGGCTACCTATGTATTATATGGGAAACCACCTGGCATTGCACCTTGACTTCTGTTCAAATAAACCATAGAGAAGAATTGGCAAAAGTAGCCCATCATAATCTCTCTGCTTAGTTTAAGATCTGTATCTGGGTATCATGCCTTTTATAGTGAAGAACCTAGATAACTTGAGGGTTATCATTCACTTTGCATTCTAAAGATTCTGTCCTCAATGCTATAATCTAACCTCTATGGAAGTCAGTTCTGCAATATGACTGAACTAGCTTTGAAATTTCAAACTAGAATGTTCCTGGAAAGGTCATATTCAAAGGAAATTTGACATAATTCTGCTAAGCTCTATGGGGACTAGTTTAAAGCCTCATCATAATATGGTATTTGTATCAGTGGGGTAAGTATGTGCTGACAGAGAAGGTGAGTTGAGTTGAGTGAGTGTGTGCATGTAAGTGAATGAGAGACAGAGGGAATGAAATGGATCTGTGTGCCTGCTCTAGGCAAATGAACTGAGGAAGCAATCCTGCCATGGATGGCTTTGTCCACTGCTGTTATATGGTTATATGGATCTTTGGGCATAAAAGAAATCCTCCATCCATCTTCCAATGTATCTAATGACATGCACACACACACACACACAAATAAATAGCACAAATGGATAAATTTAATAGGGAAGACTAATTAACCTATGCTGTACACATAAATGTAAAGCAAAGACTAATTCAAGTCAAGCTTGACTCCTGGTGACTTTACAGACATGCTCATATAGTTTTTTTCAACTACAATATGGAATCCCCTCTTGTTTGTCTGTTAACTTCCTAGTATAGCCTACACTCCTGCTATCTCCAATCCAAGTACTAAACAGGCCCAACCCTGCTTAGTTTCTCAACCTAAACAAGGTTGGCCAGGTTTTGCAGAAAATATTATTGGTGTTTAACCCACAATATTTTGGCTAATTTTTCCCCTTCTATACTTATCCAAAAAACATAGAACAGGAAAAATTACACATCTTCTGGCTATACATTAGGAGCCAATTTAAAATATTGCTGTAAAGGTTCTTGTGTGTGCTCAAAAGTTAATCTGATCCATGTGAATGGCGAAAATAACAAAGGAATGATCAACACTCTGTGCATGTTAAAAATGCATTAACTTAAATCAAACATTAAATACCACTTTTTAAAAAACTTACTTTACTAGTATATTTAGCAATATCTGCAGCCACATCTGCTGAAGCTGTTGCTATTGGCAAGTCTGTATTAACTGAAGATGAAAGTGTATTTGCTGATCCAGAACTGGTTACTATAGAAACAGGTTGAGTGCTTGTAACCAGGGTGATAGTTGACGTTGAAGTACTCTGAGTAATTTCTTTTTGCTGTACAGCTAGAATACAAA
Source organism: Python bivittatus (assembly GCF_059951505.1). Taxonomy (NCBI): domain Eukaryota; kingdom Metazoa; phylum Chordata; class Lepidosauria; order Squamata; family Pythonidae; genus Python; species Python bivittatus. The sequence continues at coordinate 84,209,058 of NW_028277098.1, forward strand.
ACAAATCTGCAGGTGAATTACTGTATATTTCAGTGCATTTAGAAAATTAAAAACAGGCAACCTCTGAAATAAATATTATTTGGTAGTTCTTCAGCTTAGTTATAAGAGCTATGCTATTTAACCTGTGCATAACGTTGTTAACAGAAAATCCTAAAACAAGACAGTTAGGAACATAAGACATTTTTTAGTGAGTACACATGCTGGTTTTATCAACTGTAAAATGCCCCATAGGCATTTAAAAATTAATAATGCATTATGTTTATTAGGACCAACGAGAACATTATAAAATAATTAGAAAGCTTTGAATGTTAAACCAAGGTGATGGGGGAAAAAAAGAAGTGGTGGTTCCAAAAGCTGCAGTTTTTAAAGTTCTTAAAACAAAATACAGGCAATATTAGGTAGATTTAATTAAATTTATTCTATGATATGCTAAACATATTTCAGTTTATGTGAAAAGCTGCTGGTACAAACACAATGATAACTGGTTCTTCATATATGATATGAACTCAAGCAGTTACTCAGAGGAAGTTCATTTAAAGAGTTCAGTTCACAATCAAAGAAGGAGATAAAGAGATCCAATTTTCTCATTCTCCTGCAATCTCCCCCCCACCCCCCAAATGCTGCTCTGAATGGCTCAGGAATCACATGTCAGGAAAAGACAGTCAGCAAAAATAACCTCCTCGTCCTGCATCAGGGAAGCGTCTGCTGGTTCCAAAAGACTTCCATATATGAGAAGAGATCTCCCTTTACAGGATGGCCTATCTAGATTCAACCTGTCACTAACAACAGTGTTATTACTGTCATAGTCAACTATGTTCTTATATTATTTTGATAATGCTAAATCAACTAGATTAACTAAATCATCAGTGAAAGGATGGGACAATTCATATTCCAACTGAAAGGACTTTTACTACATAGTGGTGGAATTTTTGGTGTAATTCACATTTATGGAAGAATGAGTCATTTGAGGTCCCTGGGCATAGCCACTGTGAACATACTGCAATGAGTAGACATTAGGAAAGGTGAGCAATACCTTTCACCGCCTGTCTTGTCTGGTATCTTGTTCCTTGGGAAGACTGGGGCTGCTGCTGCTGATTCTGCTGCTGCTGCTGCTGCCTTTGCACCTTCTGCATATGCCATTTCTGGGAAGAAGTCTGAAATTTGTTTGAAGAATTCCATACCACTCGCTGCACAGCTGGGACAGTTTCCTTTGGTAGGAGAGGTCTCTGCTTTTTTACTGGACTTCCAGTAGCTGCAGCTGGAGTGCTGACAGCAGAAACAGCACTTGTTGTAGCTGTGACGCCGGCTGGGGGCGTTTGGGATGCTGATCGAGTAAGCACCTGAGTTTCAGCTGGAGGCTGACTGTTCACACTTGAAGGAACCGGGGTTTTAGCTGCAGCTAAGCAGGTAAAAAACAATAAAGACTTATTGGCAATTCAATGTTATAGGGGAGTATGATATAACCTAGATTTCCAAGCATTTGATTCTTTGTTATTAAGTGAAAATCTACTGTTTTCAACTAGTGGATTTAGAAAGAAATTTACAAGTGTTTGCAAAAGCATTGTTTCACCTGCAAGTATGATTAAATGGAAGTAAATAGCTGTAATATAGTTTGCTTAGACAGTTTAAACTTTTTGTTTTGGCATTTCAGTAATCTCCTGTCAACCATTTGTATCATAACATGTCCTGTTTTTGATGTTCTTTGTCACTGATTTACATCCATCCATGATATCAAAGCCTGAAATTTTCTTCAGATTTTGAAACAGTAAAACTGAAATCTAGGCATTCTCAATTTTTGCCTTCTTAAGATAGTAAGTTTCAGGAAATAACTACCAAACGAAACATTAAACTTCTTAGAGGATACATATTTCACCAGTGCAAACATCTAACATGGTGACACTAACAGGGACATAGCCACCTTAGTAATTTCAAAGCTATTACATTCTTATTTACCCTCAGAGTGACCATAATGACAACACTGAGACTACTTATTTTGATCAAGATGCAGATAAGCAGGATTTTTAGAGAAATTTAAAGATACCTAAGTGGCATGTAACTGTTTAACAATGTTAAGGCAATGGTCCGCTTGAGATGCAATATTCTTAATTTAAGAGCAATAGTTTGGTTTACAGAGAATGAACTGGCCTACTTCTACTTCCTTAGATTTTTATGGTATGCAATTTATAAAATGAAATCTATACTTCCACGACTCTAACTAGTGAGTAATTATTATAGATTTTTCCTTACTAGTGATTAAATCAGTTTGATATAAATCAATCCACCTTGGTTAAATTAAAAAAAAAAAAAAGTAACCTCCAGGTATTAGGATTAGAAATCTCAGAATGTCCTGCTAGCATATGCCAAATGCATATCACAAACAAGCTGGTACTTTGCTAAAGTAGCAAGGTGACAAAGTTTTCTAGTTAATGTTACAAAAATGTATTCTGGGTGATTACCTAGGTATTTGGGATTGCATGAATTGACCCTATGGGCTCTCTCACCAACCTCCAAGCAAATAGATTTCTCTCTCGCAATCTTGTTTAAATACATGCAATTAGTTAAGACAATCAGATGCTTAGAAAATCCCATTCTACTCATCCTTAGAAGATCCCATTCTACTAATCCCCCCCCTTCCAATTCTTTATAAAACTGCTTAGAGTTTTTTCATTATAAAGGTTAAATCTCAGCGTTGTTATACTGAAACTGGAGTAATTGCCACTTTAATTTAAACTATCTTCCTATGCAGAACATTGCTTACCTTATTTTAACATACTGCATAGAATTAAATGTCTGGTAAATTCCAGGGCCAGCTCAACACATTTGCTTCTTGAGACAAAGAATAAAATGGTGCTCACTCCACATCCAAAAAAATAGACTGGCAGTTGACTCATATTCCACATTGAAAGTGGAAGCGCTCAGTTCTGCCATATTTGAAGCTGTCTGCTTTCCTCTGCCTAATGATAAGGTTGGTCCTGATGTATTCTTTGATTATGGCACTACGTGTATTATATAGATTTTCAGGGTTCAGAAATAAAAGGTCACTTATTGGATTTTATTGCCCTTTCAGCTGACTTTAAGCAACTTTATTAGGTGAAATATTAATCAACAGCAAACTTGAGGGAATAGTTCATAAAGAATGCTCAGTGCAGATTTTCAATTTCATTGCTTTTAAGTATATAAAAATGCAGCCAGTTTGTAAGCAAGTAGAAGATATAGTACTTCTGAACTAAACAGTTGGTCTAATCTGAACTGACATTTGTGGCTATGGTGGGTTCAAATAAGAACTCAGTCTGAATCAATTTGTATGTTCACTTATTTTAGGGGTAGCACTGCTATGTTTCTTTAGGTGTCCTTCTCTGTACCTCTCATGTATTGTGCCAATTTGTGCCTGTATCAAAAGAAATGCTATGTTGTATTTCTAAGAATGTGTTTATAATGTTTTGACATCATGAAGGATACACTGTGCTTGCAATAATTTTCCTTAATGATTATAAAGCAATTATTTATTTGGGATCTTTTGTGTGCATGCTCAAACTGTCTTTGATTAGTTTATTATGTACAATCTATACAACTTTGTGGCTCCTGCTCTTGCCACTTTTGGGCAAGAGACCAGTAATCTGCTAGCTTTGAACTAATAAAATGATTATTTGGACCGTCTCCAGTTTGTTGGTTTTCTAAATAATTTTTTTTTTTGCCATGACAATGGCAAATGGATAAGTATGGGGATTTTTTTTTACCGGAATCCAAACTGACCTAAGTCCCGCCTCTATGTTGCAATATTGTGCAACTGATGTAAATTATTTTCTTTACCCTTCATTTCAATCTCTGTGTTTTGGGTTTAATGACTCCAGCTTCTTCTCGTTCTGAGAAATGAGCCAGTCTCTTATTCGAATAACAGCCTAAACAAGCCACAAGAGGAACAGTTAGTAGTTTTTTAATCAGGTCCATTTGTTGGACAGTACACCACAGTTAAGTTTTCCGTCCCAATTCACTCAATCGGCCTAAACTATTTCCCTTTCCACATTATTCCTCTCTCTCACGGTTGTCTTTTCTTCCCCCTATATAGGCAGTCCTTGGTTAACGACAGTAACTGGAACCAGAATTTCCATTGCTAAGTGATGTGGTTGTAAAGTGCAACATCATGTGACCACATCGCTTAGTGACAGTAATCCTTGCAGTCCCCATTGCTGTTGTTAAGTGAGGACTGCGGGTCATTAAGTAAGGACCTCTCCATAATCTCCTGCTGGCTTCCAACAAGCAAAGTCAGCGGGGAAGCTGGCAGGAAGTTGCAAGTCCCAGATGACTCACAAGCAGGCCAGTAGGCAGGTAAGTGGCTGCTGCTGGTTGGGGAGGGTGTGTAGGTGGCCAGTGAGGCATGGGAGGGGATGGCTGCTGCCAGTTGGGGGAGGGTGTGGGTGCATGGGTGCTGTCAAGACACAGAGTGAGAGCAAAAGGGCTGGGGGAGGGTGGGGGAAAGTGTGCAGCACGAGCACAGTGGGGCTAGGGTAAGGTATGTGGGTGGCTGGAGAGGCGCAGGAGGGCTAGGAATGGATGTTGCTGGGTGGGGGAGGGTGCATAAGTGTGTGCGTGTGGCCAGCAAGGCATGGCGTGAGTGTAAAGGGGCTGAGGGAGAGTGTGCAAGTGGCTGGTGAAGTGCAATGGGGCTGTGTGTGTGGGTACTGTGATGGAATGGTTTGATGAAGGCCGCGCTCGGGGAGATATGCATTTCCTTAGCCCCCAGCAGGAGCGTGGGAAGGTTAAGAAGATGAGACTGGCACCACCCTAAGGAATTCACGGTGTTTTGGCTTGCTGGCTTGGGAAGTTTAGAGTCAGTCTGGGGAGATTCTGTCTTGGAGGTGAAGCTAATAAATGCAACAGAACTGTATCTGTACTGTCTCGTGGAGTTCTTTGGGCTGAACCTACAGATACAGTTCTGTTGAATACAGATACAGTTCTGTTGCATTTATTAGCTTCACCTCCAAGACAGAATCTCCCCAGACTAAATCTAAACTTCTCAAGCCAGCCAGCCAAAACACCGTGAATTCCTTAGGGTGGTGCCAGTCTCATCTTCTTAACCTTCCCACGCTCCTGCTGGGGGCTAAGGAAATGCATATCTCCCCGAGCGCGGCCTTCATCAAACCATTCCATCACAGGTACTTGGTGAGGTGTGGCGTGAGCACAGTAGGGCTGGGGAAGAGTGCGCAAAGGTGCAAGCGGCCCCACAGCCACAGCACTTCCCTGCACGTGGCTGGGATGGTAAGCCCAGTGGAGGGGAGGCAGGCGAAGACGACAGTCAGCTTTGGGGGGGGGGACAGTCATAAATGTGGACTGGCTCGCATTTTTATCACGTGACTGTGGGGGTGTTGTGACGGTCGTAATTTGAAAAACTGGTCCATTTTTTCCAGCACCATCATAACTTTGAACAGTGGCTGAAGGAATGGATGTTAAGTGAGGACTACGTGTACTGACATGCACTGCAATAGTATTTTTTAAATTCCTCAAGTCTTTTTTCCTGTATACAGGGTGGTCATTAAGCGAGTCACCACATGATCAAACCTGATTTTATGACCATTTTTACAATGGTTGTTAAGCGAATCACTGTAGTTGTTAAACAAATCCAGCTTCTTCAGTGGATGTTTTTGCTGGAATTCACTTAACAATGATTCGCTTAATGACCACAGTGATTTGCTTAATGACTGTCGTAAAAAGGTTGCAAATTGTTATCATGTGACCGTGGGGGGGTTGCAACAGTCGTATGAGTACAAGTTGCAAAGCAGTTTTTCAGAGGTCATTGTAACTTCGAACCATTGTTAAATGAACAGTCATTAACCGAGGACTACCTGTATGTAACATTTTCTCTTATGTAAAAATCACATAGTTTTGGCTACAGAAATGTGGAAAAACATAACAAGCAATAGCTCCACTTTTAAATGAAATAAATTGTTTCATTTGCAGTCTAGAAATGCAAAAATCTTTCAATAAGAATTTTAGGGACAGCTCTGAAAGTGGTATTCAATATTTTCATGATCAAGACATTTGACAAAAATGTTAAAATATCCTACCTTCTTGTTTAGGAGGTGATTCCTTGGCTTCTTTTTTGTTTTTTCGTCCTTCACGGCCACACTGGTCTTCACCTAGGTCAATAACTAGCTCGTTTTCTGAATCAGAGTCTAGACCAAGATGCACTGTTGGTGAGTCTGTCTCTTCCTTAGTTTTCAGTTTCTCCTTTGTAGGATGTGACAAACTTTTCCCCTTTTCTGAAAGCTCTTTATCAGAGTCTATATTTGCCTTCTCTTTGGCAGGGCTATTTATTTTCTCCACTTCTGAGCTTGTACTTTTAATTTCCTCTTTTTCTTCTGTTGGAGTTGGAGGTTTTAGTTTTTTTTTCACAGCTAAAGATTCTTTGTCACTTCTTATACCTTCCTTTTCTTCTTCTTCCTGATCATTTTTGGACTTCTGTTCATCATCACTGATATATTCACTATCACTGGAGTCTGACTTTTCAGAATCCTCTGAGTCACTATGCTCTACTGCTACATCTTCAGATATTTCATTGATTCCTAATCATAAAAAATAAGCAATCTTTTTACCCCATTTCTTTCTGAAATAGCTTATATTTTAAAAAAATAAAGCCACATGAATCAGTGAACATGCATATAACAGATCTAATCATAGCAGCCCACTGATTATAAATCTTACAAAAATCCTGTGGAAAAAATCCTTCATATTTTAATACTGTATGAAAGTAGCATTTGCTTGTTCAAAGATCAGAGCATGAAGGGCTCTGAATCCTGCTTCTTTGGATATAGGGCTAATACTCCACCATCACATTATATATATGAAGTATTGACAAAAAGAATGTATTCAGTGCCTACACAATCAATCATATCATATGCACATGCATACCTAGCTGTGCTTTACAACTCTCTATTGTTTTGTCAAGATTAAGCTGGAATCTGCTGCGAATTTGTCGTTTTGGTGAAATCAGTGGCACAGGAGTAGACTGCTGCTGGACTGATTCACTCAACTCTTTCAGATCCATCTCAGCTTTACTACGATCTAGAATATTAAGTTAAAAATATTTCCATTAAGTAATTAAGTTTAAACAAACACAAACTAATTTAATTACATTCCACATTCATTAACTATTATTAATGATTAATACTGCAAATATTGGAAGTATGGTTGTAAACTTCAATAGCTTATTGTAGGACAGGACAGAAGTAGATATGAATTATGCAGTTAGTTATGTATAAGATTGTGACCAATCAGCACAATTCACTCTGAACTCTTCTTATGCTAGTGAGTAAATACTGAATAAGGGCACAAACAATTGTTGGTTAAGTTGATATGAAAGCTTCATATGCTACCATGTATAAGGTCAGTACTCTTACAAAAAACAGCCATCATATTTAGATAAAACCAATCAAATTTTTTTCAGTGGCATTTATTGAAGTTAGACTGAAAGCCAATGGAAAAGCTTAAACTGATATATTAATCCAAAATTCAGTAACAGCAGTTGCAAACAGGTATACTCTCCACTCCAATCATCACTATCATATGTAAACCTCTTATTCCATTATGCATGAACAATTCTTGAAGTTATAACATTTTTTAAAAAAAAAAAAACACTGAATTTCAGAAATTTGATCTCATACATATAAATGCATTCACTGATAAATGTGAAAGTTATTCATGGCAATTTTAGCTTACCAAGATTAAGATTAAGAATGCTTCCTGGAGTAGATGTTCTTTCTTGCTTTGGAGCTGTAGGAGTTGATGGTTGAGGAGAGAAAGGTTTGGGGCTACCAGATAAGCTGCCAGTTTGGCCCGTCCTTGTTGGTGCTGGAGAAGCTGAAAAAGAATGTAATTGACATAAAGTAAATTTCAAATATAAGCTGAGATCTAAAAAACTAATTTAGGTATAGCTAAGGGTCAAGTCCCTCTGTGTAACCTTTGCTTCCCCTTACCTTTTGAACAATAACCCCCCGCACAGTATCACAAATTGCTTTTGAAACTGAGAGCACTTTCCCATGTGGCAAAAGGGCAACAAGGTACCTATGCAAAATTAATAAAAAAAATAAGGGTCATGCAAAAATAGTTCTTTTGTGTGCTGGCCATGGAGTCAAAACTAAATGCTGTAGTATCTATTCACAGAAACAGGTCCTCAATGAGGGCACCATGCTGAAAGAAAGAGTAAAAAATGTATGAAAGTAGTGAGAAACCACTCTCTCTTATCACCTTATGAAATTCATTTAACCAATATTCAGTGGAAACTGCACATAGGTAAAATACTTACACAAATCACTAACTAGAAGAATTTTATGAAATATGAATTTGCCAACTCTTTCATTTTAGGATAGGAATATTTAGTTTTAGAATTCTTCCTTTTTTTCCTACCTATTTAAATTTCTAATTTCTTGTACTAAATTTCGTATCTACTAGATTCTTAAATTGTGTTTATCATTAAAGCATGGTTAATTCTTCTCAAAATAATTCAAAGCAAAATGTAGCCTCTCTTCAGGTTAGAGCTTGTTATAGTTAAAGACTCCCTTGAGGCAAGCTTAGTTCCTGATGATTGCTGCTCTATGCCTATGTAGTTTCTTTGGCAGCAAGAAGTGGTTTGTCACTGCTATTTTCAACTTCTAATCTAGCCTATAGTCCTAGCATTTCCTGATGGTCTTTCATGCAAGTGGCATCTAAGGTCAGATCATGCTTAGCTTTTGGGGGATCACCCAAGAACATTTATATGCTGCCACTTAATTACTCATTAACCAAGACAACTCAGATGTAATGACTGGCAAAAAAAACCATATTCTGTCTTTTTTGGAATCAAGCTAAGCAAGAGAAGCCTAGGTTAATATTTATGTTATAAAATACATTTCAATATGCTGTTTAGCCTTTATATGTAGTGCCATGATGAATCTTTTGTTTTTCACATCACTTCTTTTAATGCAACCTCAGGTGGTCAGAACAAACTGGACTGTAGCTAAATAAAGGTCAACATGAAAGAAGGAAAAAGGTATCAACAGAGATCAGGAGAATGATCAGGTTTGTATCATCATCATCATCATCATCATCATCATCTATCTGAGGGCAACAGGTGAGAAAGAACAAACTAATAAGAACTGCTCATGAGCAAAAGCCATGGAGCATAAAATGACAGACAGAAAATAAATCCTGTTTGTAGGAAGTTGTTGATCTTTTTTTTTTTTCCGAGAGAGAACATACACTACAAGCCCTTATAACGTATTCAGAAATAAGTATATATTTCTAATAATTTTCCTTTCTTTCCATAGAATATCAATGAAATACAAATGAAATGAGAGCAGAAATTCAAAATCAGGTGAGATGTACAATACTCTTAAGATTTTTATGACTAGTTTGTATGTATATGTATAAATGTAACAAGAATATCCCAAACATACTAAAGTACAATCTAGAACATCAATGTCACTGTTCAATCAAATAAGGCACAATTTATTTTGTTCAATCTCATTAAAACAGTATCTTTATACACCAAGCATGTGTATCAAATAAAAATAAATTCTTCTCAAATGTTTAAAATGTACTTTCCATAAATGAACTGCTAAATAACAGAACCACAATAATTCTCTAAGAAAAATATCAAGTTCAAAGATATCCAGATTGAATCCAAATGAAGCAACATTTATTTCTTTGCTCTATATCATAAACAGATGCACATCAATATTTAGGTGGCATTCAGATATTATTTAAATTGCCATTTACCCAAGGAAACCAGTGCAGATTAGTATGTTAAGGATAATGTTTGGCCTAGAATAGCTGAGCCTTCCAAATGGATTATAATAATTATAGATGGCTTATAGTAGCTACAGACTATTCTGCTTAATGCTAACATTTGGCAAGCACCGATTTTAAGAGAAAGCAAATTCTGAGTTCGTTCAAGGTCAATCTCATTTACCTGTGGCCCAAATTTCCAAAAATATAAAGATGCTCATATAAGAAAACCTACACAACATTTTTAAATGGGAATTTTTTTCAACAGAAAGTGAAACAAATATGTTGGAGCCTAGCCCCCCCAAAAACAAACCTATTGAGAAAAATAATCCTAAGACTAAATTCTGCCATGAAAAATATAGAGGACATTCATGAATAATACATTAACATCAAATGTAATATGAATTTTATTGTATAATGGAGTGCTGCTGACATAAATATCCCTGAAACAATAAATGAACTTAATTAATTTTGTTCTATATTATCTTCTTTGGCAATATTTTTGCACTTGACTGTTAAGTCAAACCTTGCTTCTGAAAGGTAAGTAGTTAAAGCTATATATCAGGAAAGATATACAAAAAACCCTGAAAGAACGGCAAGAAATACTTTGAAATCTAGTCCCTATTATTCTGTATTTCTTACCAATTCAGTATTCTCTGAACTCTGATTCTGTTTCATTATAATTTAGCAGCTGAGAACAACCAGAAAATAATTTGTATTTTGGAATACTAAATTCTTTTAAATTAGGGGTGTGATCCACAATGATGTAATATGATATAAATCTGCAGGGTGCTAAGCAGACACCTTGCTGACAAATTGTTAAGAGTGCATAGAATATTAATGGGAGTACAGAGTCCAATTAACCCTGAAGACTACAAAATATTTTTCTACCTACTGGTTCCTATTGATCCAAATATCCATTACTATGCTCCTCCTTTTGCATGAAGCCCATCTAGTGTGATATCTTTTGTTCAATTACTCATGGCACTTTCCTACTTTATAATTTAAATTCTTCCCAAGTGACTGACCTATCAGAGTTTACCCTGTTATTAGTGTGGGTGACAACCTTTCTGCCTCTAACCTAGTCTTATAATTGGTCCCAAGAACATTGGATAGAAGCTTAGGAATAGTGCTGCACCTGAGCCCAGTGACATATCCTACTTAAGTATTAAACACACTTCCCTTCCAGTTTTATGAATTTCCATGTACTCCTTGATGTTAAAACTTGACTACACCAATTGACGTAGCATCTTTGTTTCTGCCCCCTTACCTGTACTTTTATCAATAAAGTCCATGGACTCTTCACTTGCACTAAAGTGACTGGAGGTTGCTTTTTTCTCTCCATCCTGTTCAACATCAGATCCAGTGTGTACAGATGAATTTGTACTCATTGGTGAACGTGGCATGTCTGTTAGGGAAATCCTTCGGCCAGTACTGCTACTTAGCATAGGTTTGCTCATTAAAATCTTGGGTGATGCTGTCATATCAAAGTTAAGTTTGATTTTCTCTTGTTTATCAGTCTTAGCAGTTCCAGCCCCAGGATTTGAAGGGTCTAACAACATTTGGTATTGATTGTTGGGAGTATATGGTGTCCGGAAAGGTGCATAATTAAATACTCCAAACTTTCTACGAATGTTCTCCACATAAACCTCCATCTCTTGCATTGCACTGTTGAATATGCTTTTAGTCTTTTTCACGGAAAAAGGAATTTCTTTAGACATGAGGTAGCAATTATTTACTGGAACCCAGGCCCTGCAAATAAGACAGTAAAACAAACCATATAAATGGCTCCTAATTTTTATTTGAATTCTAAACATTGTTGAAAGCAATTCTTACTCATTTCAAAGGGTGTCTGATGCATGCTTCAGGTGGAGTCTTTATTTAGCACCTATTTGTAAATTGAAAGGTCTATTTAATCAGTCCACTGCAAAAATTAATAGTTCCAGAAATAGAACTTTCAAAACAATTAATTATAAAATCTGATTAAGAAAATTCAACATCCAATTTGCAAGTACCAGGTAATGTTCAAAAGAAGACTATATACAGCAATTCAAATTTCTTAAACTGAATGCGATACAATGACAAAGAAATAAAAATCAACTTCAGATACTCTCTTGTTGTACAGTAAATCATTTTGCAATACAACAAGGAAGTTGGATGGCATACAAATTTAATAAATAAATAAAATAAATAAATATTATGCTTACATTATCATTTAGTACACTCTACATATGTGGTGATTCATTAGGACCAAGCTGGTGAACCAAACAGTATTAGTATATATCAATAATTCCTTCTACTGTTACATTTGGTGGCTTCATGTTGGCCAACAGGAAGTGAAAGAAGGTTGCCCAAAATATAGACATTCCTACATGCTTGAGGATACTCCTTAAAATCCAGGAAAAAAATTACTTTCTTCCTAAAATGAAAGTCAATATTCTAACTTATGAGGTCTGTGTACACATAAAGTTTCCTGTTAAGTAAAGAACACCAGAAATACTTGGAAATCCTATAATACATCCCAGAAATGATAGCAGTGAACAAAGAGGCTTCTTCTGTCACTGGGACAAATATAAATCTTCCAAACGATGTGGGATAAGTCCTTCCCTCATGATTTACAGAGGTTTAGGGCAATTATACAGCCAGCCCTGAAAATTCCTTCTTTCTACAGCACTACAGCACTCAAGTTAATGGTCCACCATGACCATTTCTCAACAAAAGTTCCTTCTTCTACTAATCCTAACTACTAACTACAATGAATTTCATAATTCATTATTCTCTCAAGTTTAGTAACGTGTAAACACTGGCTACCAAAATTAGCTAGATGTATCCCTTCAGTGGACAAAATTAGGTATCTTTTTAGATTTTTTAAAATGAGTTACCCCAAACTTGCTTCTTACATTCTGTATAAAAATCACTATTTGCAGAATATTAACATTTTAACTAATGCAGCTGCCTCCTAATCATTCGTCAAAAAGTAGTTACTTGAACTATTCCATCATCTTTTGATTAATTCCCACCTGTCATGTTGACCAAAGAAACGAGCATCAACTTGACCATCTTTATCCCTCAGTGCTTTAGCCGGCCAGAATGGGAAACCCTTGAGTTTAGCCCAAACCAATGGGTGTGGATTGCTCTAGAGGAAAGTGCATAGTGACCACATAGTGAGAAAACTATTTTAAGCCAAGCATTATTTTCTAATTGCTGACATACAAGACAATAGTTATTTATATGATGGGGATTGTAAAAATGTCTCAAATTTACAACTCTAAATGAAGGAAGTCATTCTGTGTCCAGGCTACTGTATAGCTTGACAGTTCTCCCTTCATATTAAAACTATTTTTTGTCTTCTTTTAAAACCACTGTTCTCTCTATAGTAACTAGTATGGTAGTGAACTTTTTGAACTACGTCTCATTCTGATTGTTCAAAGTGATCAAAACAATAATTCAAACATCAAATCAGTTTAAATTAAACTGTACAGATCCATCCTCAACATATTATATCCATAATTATATTTAAAAAATCAGAATATCAGTGTTGTAATACTTCAGGAAAATGCTTACATTTGGGCTGTGCAAATAATGCCTCTATATAGCCCTCTGTTATCCAAACTGCATGGTTAGAAAACACGAGAGTGGCCTCTGCCATGGAGAATAGATCACATGAGTATAAGTAGACTCTAAGTTACTTTAGGATTTTGCAAATCATAGAATGCAGTGTAGCTCATCATATATAGATATAATTTACTCACAGCTACCCTACCAGAAAATAAAAATAGTGATCTGCACTAGCTGAAGATTCCAGTTACAAGCAGCCTTCTAATATGTAAATCTTATCAATTTCTAACTTCAAGACGCTTTAAATAAATTCTTACCTGTTATTTTAAATGCATAGAGTTTATTATTATATGTTATAGATTTTTTTAGTTTAAAGGCTTATTTTATATTATGATATGATTATTAACTGAAATGTATTGTTTCATTTTTTTAATTCCATGTCTGTACTGTGCTTAGTTATAAGCACAAAATAAATAAAACATCTGCTACTGCTATGCTGCTACTTAAAATGTGGGCATATATGCATCTAGGAGGAGATTCCCAAATGATGACTGCATTTAAAAAAAAAATCCATTACATTCATCAAAACATGAGAAATCCAGACAGGCTAAAAACATTGCACAATAAAATGTGACGCTGCACAGAAAAAAGTAACGGCTTCTGAGATTTATGTTTAAAAATCTGCTTCTTAGTAGATTTCCAAAATTTCTTATTTGAATGCTTCAAAAGTTTGATATCATTTCACTACAGGCGACAAAGCAAGGATAAGACAATGGAAGAACACAGGAATCCAAGTTCCTAGAGAGACTTTGCCTCAGAGTTGAAGTGTGCTTCTATTTATGTAACAACAACTTAGCTTAAGTTTGCCCTACCCATTAAAGTATATGCACACTGACAATTAAAAGTGACCATTTGTTCTTTTCTAACATTATTAAGCTGTTACATATAAACCTGAATAGTAGTGTCAACTGATTTTAAGATTTGGGAATATTAACTAAATCTAGATTGCTTGAATTTTCCATCAGAGGCACTAGAAAGAAGAAAAGACTAGCTATTAAATGTCTATAATTAAGTATCAAATGTAGTGGCAGTGTAGAGGTTTTGAGCATAAACAGAAGAATTATCATTTAAAACAGTATGCATAAAAATGAAATCCACTGTGCTTCTATATATGTATTTAACGCTCCCCCCCCTTTTTTTTTTTTTACTTACACAAGGCTCACAAAACCAATTTTCTCTTTTTTGGCAAGCAGCTAAATAACATTCTGGACATACTTCAATTTCATTCATCTGTAAAAACAAAAATGAACTATTGCAGGAGTCGGAGCATGAGATTAAATGCATTTACAATATTATTCTATCCTGTAATCAAGAGTAACATGGCAGTCGTTTATAATTTTCTATTGCAAATAATTATTTTGTCAGTGTGTGCATTCAGGAACTTATACATACTAATTATTCTTGCTTCACATGAATCAACATCAGGCTTTTACTATAAGCATTGACCATATATAAATAACTGGAAAGAAAAGGTGTGAAAATATTGTGCTTGATGGCAACATTTTTTTAAAAAAAATCTTAATTTAAGCAATAAATTTATAGGATGTTGGTATGTTGAGTTTTTAAAAGATCCTCAGAATTTTTATGTTGGTGTGTGACATACAATTTGTCTCTACCTGTTAATGGAACCATATCTGTTTAGAATTCTTAAACAACTATCTTGCGAAGATTTTAGAGGAGTGCAGAAGGAAGCAAGCTGCAGATTTCCAATACACAAGTAGAAGAATCACTGCACAATGTTGGACATAGCCCATTCTCTTACTAAATTCTTTCAGAGGTGGTTTCAACTCGGCAATGCCAAAAACTAGGCTCACATTTTTTTCAAACTGATTCTTTATAAACTTAATATATTTGAGCAATGTTGTACAATGACCAAATTATTACTGAAAATAATCTATAGTCTGATTTATATAATCTGAAATTGTTTATAATTTGATATTTATTATTTCAATTAATTCGCAAATAATTATTTAGCCATTCTCTTTAGTAGCAGACATTCCAGCAGATTGGAAATCACAGTGAGAATACAGCTTGTACTGCCTTTGCTGAAAAACTGGAAATTTTTGGCACACGCATGTGCACGTGCTCTCTTTCTCTCTCTGAATTCTCAGTGAGAGGCAGCCATTTCTTCTGGCTTCTGAATTGTTTCTCCTAGCTGTTTAAGAGCCATGCAAATCTTCCAAAAGATGATGACTTTTAATAAAGCCACGGCTTTTCCCAGGCTGTCTTGGTTGCTTTCAGGTTTACTCAACTATTTCAGAAACTCTGCATGAAGAACCAAGGAAGGAACAGCTTGAGAAGTTGCTGCATGAGCTTGGAAAAAGATTTGATTATCTTGATAATTTGAAAAGTGCTTTATATGTATTCTTGTCTATCCCAAAGAGTCTCTTTCAAAGGTCTTGCATGGTCCTATTGAATAATTTAAAAAATATTCACAGTATTTAATCTGTTTTAAAAGCCAAAGTTAAAAAATATATACTGTACTTCTTTTCCATCAAGATATACATATACCAGCTCTGTAAAACTAAACAAATACACAACCTATTATACCCAATAAAAGAAAGCTGGTCTATATGCCTAACGTGCACAAGAATACCATATATGTCTATGCAGAAGTAAACACTGACTTTATTCTTTTAGATAAATGAGTAGAGAATTGCAGTCTAAAACCTGGAATACAGATTTTTCAATGCAGGAAATGTTGAAATTCTACTTCATTTTATGTAATGAAATCATAAACTATTGCAAAGTTTTCCTGGTATTACTTAAAATTAATTGGTTACATTGGTATAATAAGAATAAATGGTAACTTGGAAATACATACCTCATGCTCACAGATTTTAATTATGACTTTTGCTGTTTGTGTCAATTTGTGATTTCCTGAGGAAACAGATAAGTAGAGATGTCTAATTAAATCTCTGTTACACAAGATGCTTATTATTTGTATTATGAGTCTAAAATGCAAGTGTTTACTGTTTGATGGATGTGCATGTTTTAAAAGGGGAAATTAATTAAATACAAATCTTGAAACCTGCCAGTACAAATAGCAGGTCATAAAAATAAGGTTTTCGTTCATAAACCCAGGTGTAATAGAGTTACAACATTTCAAAAGTATTCATTCTCTACTGAATGTATAATTATTAGGTGATGTTCTCTTTAGTGTTACCTTGCAGCATTCCCAGAGAAATCACTTCAAATGCACATTTTCAACCCAACTTTAATAAGACATATGAACATATTATCTGATAGGTGTATCAGACCTGGTTTTAATATCATTTAGATATTAATATCTAAATTAATATTTTATAATATCATTTTATATCATAAATTAATATCATTTAGATTTACAACTGTGATATACATCACATACACACACACAATCTCAATATAAAACGTATCAAATGCTTTATAGAATTTCAGCTAAATTTCAGCTAAAGATAACATTAGAAGTATGTATTTACCATCCCATTTTATCTAAGAGATTCTTAAATTGGAAGAGAGAAGGGAAAGGAATAAATTTAATCCTCTGAGTCACTTAGGGCTGTATTCAACTTGTTTCCTTCTATTGATAGAAGACTTTGTGATGCAATAAAAGGCTTTCATCACTGGTAAAGGGAGAATCTTGGAGACCACAAATTTTTTGAAAATGCTTGTGTTCTTCCTACCTTGAAAGCTTTGGGCCATTTACTTTGATCCAAAATCAATTTATTGTACACATATTACAGGTAATCTTCGCTTACTGACTGTCCTATTTAATGACTGCTCAAAGTTACAATGGTGCTGAAAAAGTAACTTTACAATTGGTCCTCACACTTACGACTGTTGCAGTGTCCCCACAATTGTGATCACCATTTGTGCACTTCACAGCCAGCTTCCGACACAGTTAATGGAGAAGCTGGCAGTAAAATTGCAAATTGTGGCCATGTGATATCTTGCTTAACGACCGCGGCAGGTCGCAAGTCCATCATGGTGACATGTCTCACTTAACGACTGCATTGCTTAGCGATGGAGTTACTGGACCCAATGGTGGTAGTTAAGCGAGGACCTGTATCTTCAAGGAAATGCGCATATACTTACCCCCATTGTAAATAATGCAATTGTGCAAAATCCATTTGGCATCAGCCAGAAAGGCTTCAGTGCAACCATACATCTTCTTTTTAACATTCTGAAAAGGATAATATAAAAATTGTATTAAAATGCAGAAATAATATCTAAATCCAGCAGCTGTCTACTATAATCGTATTTTCTTAATACTTTCATTTTATTCCAAATAAATGAATGGAAAGATTGAAATTGAATAATCATCAACTGGGAGTAGACATTACATTCAGAAATGAGTTATCAAAAGGATGTTAGATATTATAAACCTGAATACAATCAATTAGGTGCTATTTTGGACACCAACATTGATGACATATAATTACAACTTATTAAATATAATTACAGAAGTTTGACCAAATTACAGAAATTTTGTTACGGTCATTTTTTTTTTAAATATGAAAATGGACTTTGTGCTATGGGACAGAGCACCATAATACATTTGGGGGGAAAAAAACAGAATCACAGTTACTTTCTTTTCAAATTATGCCATTTAAAATAAAATTTTCTTCATAGGAAGCCAGTCTCAAAACTGATTCTACAAAATAGACATTTGAATGCCCTTAACAGTTAAATTAAATTAGAGAAATAACCTCTCACTCACTCTCTCCCACTCTCTCAGAAACTCTGCATGCACTTATTTCCAAAACTCAAAAAGGAAGTAAAAGCAGAATGCTCTCTGAAACTAACCAACCCTATGAGAAACAGTTAAGGTTCTGGGAATGTTTATCCTGCAGAAGAGACAACTGTGGGGACACATGACAAGTCTTCTAATATATGAAGGTTGTAACATAAAACAAGAAGTAGACGTTCTCTATTCCCTGAGAGGGCAGGACCAAAACCAATGGGTTAAAATAAAAAAAGAGATTCAGGCTAGATGTCAATAGGATCTTCTTGCCTATACCATCTGTCAGCCAGTGGAACAAACTGCTACAGAAGTGGTGAGTTCTCCTTTGCTGGAGGTCTTCAACAGAGGCTGGATGGTCATTAGCCAGAGATGCTCTAATAGAACCTGCAGAGAGCAGGGGGTTGGATTAAAGGACCTATAAGCTCCCTTCCAACTCCATGTTTTTATGAGAACTAAGCCCAAAATTTTCACTTAATGAATTTCTTAATGAATTTCATGAAGTTGAAAGAGGGCCCTTATTTATCACATTAACAAAGACTGCAGTGATTTTAGAGAGTGGTGCATAGGTTAGGGTGTTTGTGTGAGAGAGAAATTGAAAAAAAAAATACAGTTACAATGATCTAATATAGCTAAACTATCTCTTTCCTTTTCAACCAACCTTTTCTAACGTACAAAGGTCCATTGGATGAAAGATGTATTCTGCATAATCTGGATGCTGATCCAGTGAAACTGGCTTTTGAAATGGCTCTGTCTGTTTCAATAAAAATTAAGGTTACAATATAATAAATAAAATTAGTCAAAACCAGGGTAATTTTTTAGAAGTATTTATATAAGTTGTTGTAAAAACTTTTTGCACCCAGTGGAAAATATTACCTCATAAAGAAACTGGAATACCTACTTCCTCGACTTATGACCACAATTGGGACCAGAATTCCCATTGCTAAGCGATGTAGTTGTAAAGCGCGAAGTCACATGACTGCATCGCTTAGCAATGGCAATCCCAGCATTCCTTGTTGGTGTTAAGCGAATTTCACCAGTTGTTAGCCGAGGACCCACCCCAATCCAAGCCATTCCGGGCTTGGTCCCTCCCAGCCCCGAGCCTCAGTTGTTCCAAGGGACTGCCTCCCCTTCAATCTCCCCCAGCTTCCTCCTCTGCCTATTCCCCTCATCTCTGCCCTTTTGGCTGCCTGGCACGCTGCCTTGCAGGGCAGCAAGCAGTCCCAGAACCGCACGGGCTTCTTGTGCCATGGCTATGGGGCTGCAAGAATTCCCTGAGCTGCAGCACAAAGCCGCAGCCGCCCCCTGGAAGCCTCAGCCGCCCCAGCCTGTCCCAACAGCACAGCGCAAAACCTCAGCATCCCGGGAAGCCCCAACAGCATGGTACAAAGCTGCCGCATCCTGGGAAGCCCCAGCAGTGCAGTGCAAAGCAGCCACCCGGGAGCGTAGTGCAAAGCAGTTTCCTGGCAGCACAGTGCACAGTAGCCGCCCTAGGAAGCCCCAGCAGTGCAGTGCAAAGCAAACCACCCAGCAGCACGGCACAAAGCAGCCACCCCAGGAAGCCCCACCCCAGCCACCCTCACTGCCCTGCACTCTGAGATCCCTACCACCCTAGGTGACCTTTGCTATCTTCTTGCTCCTGCTGAGGCATGCCTGTCCTGGCCCTTCATGAGGCAGCTGCTGGCCACGTGAGGCCATCTTCCCCAGGTCTTGCAAGGAAACCACCGTGCATGACCTGGGGAAGAAAGCCTTGTGTGGCCAGCAGCTGCCTCGCAAAGGGCCAGGCCGGACATGCTTGGTCAGCAGTGGGAGCAAGACTGTGGTGAAGGTCAGCTAAGGTGGCAGGGGCCGCAGAGTGCAGGGGGCCCAAAGGGCATAGATCGGTGGTAGACTGGTGGGTGGGGGAAGCTGAAATGCCCCTGCAGTCATAAGTGCAGGTGGACTGCCAAGTGCCCAAATTCTGATCATGTGACTGCAGGGGCACTGCAATGGTGTAACTTCAGGGTCTGGTCGTTAAGTCCCTTCGTTCAGCACCGCTGTAACTTCAAACGGTTGCTGAACAAATATCTGTAAGTCGAGGACTACCTATATAATGAAAAACAAATATGATTATCATTTTTAATTATGTGAAAATGTTTGCAATCTAGCTAATCAATCGAGTTGATCAAGAATCATTTGTTTAAGTTTAGTCAGCTAAAAACTTGAAAAACCAGACTTCATACATTATCCATCAGAGAGCCAGTTGGGTGTAGTGGTTAAGGCATCAAGCTAGAAACCAGGAGACTGTGAGTTCTAGACCCGCCTCTGGCACGAAGCCAGCTGGGTGACCTTCAGCCAGTCATTCTCTCTCAGCCCCAGGAAGCAGGCAATGGCAAACCACTTCTGAAAATCTTGCCAAGAAAACTGCAGGGATTTGTCCAGGCAGTTGCCAGGAGTCAAAAAATGACTCGAACGCATACATATAAGAATTTGAAAAACAAGACTTCATACATTATCATCACTGAGCATTCACTAGTTCCAATTCATGGCCAAGTGAGAACATACTGTACAGGTAGTCCTTACTTAAAAACTGCCATATTTAGCAACCATTCAAAGTTACAATGGCACTGAAAAAGTTACTTTAAGACCAGTCCTCGCACTTTTGACTACTGCAGTGTTCCACAGTCACATGATCACCATTTGCATACTTCAGTCTGCTACAGACAAGCAGAAGCCAACAGTAAAATTGCAAGTCATGGTCACGTGATCTCTCGCTTAACAACCGTGGGTGAAGTGAGGTTATAAGTCCATTGCAGACCATGTTGCCAGTCCCAATTGTGGTTGTTAAGCAAGGACTACTTATAGTTTCCACATGTTCATATATGTGTTATAAAGATGAATGCAACTATAACATATTCAGATTTGGAGTCTTTTCCAGGCCCATAACCATGTGATTTTATTAAAAAGTTGTCAAACATGCAGCAGATCTAACAACACTGTAGTCTGCCCATATCAGATATTGTATAATATAAAATTAAAGCACATAATTACATATAATTAGAAATCTAAAGACAATTTATTTTTAAGCAAGCAGTAATATACAATAGAGTCAAGTATCAACACATATTCTTCTTACCCCTGGCTGTTTCATTTTTTGTAGTGCAAACTTGAGCAAGTAGGATAGCTGTTCAATAGTGAGCATTGTCATAGCTTTACTTTGTGTTTCTATGCATTCTGCTACAGTAATTTTCTAAAAATAAAAATCAAAAATACTGAAAATTCTTAGTAATAATTCACTAGCATGAGACATGTAGAATATTTTAACATGCAAAAACAAAAACTGAAACATATTTTACATTAAGTGGAGTTATGGATACAGCAGATATCCATGTTCATGAAAATATGCTAGATTCCCGAAAGCATTCTAAAATACAGTAGATTCCTGCGCTATTTTGCCAGGAAGGAAAAGTAGATGTTTTGTCCAGTTACATGGCTGTATCTGGCCAATCTCAAAAAGCTAAACAGGGTCGTATCTAGTTAGTATTTGGATGGGAGACTACCAGGAAAACTTACAGCTGTAAAACAGACTGGGAAATCAAGCAGTAGTGAACTATTTGTGCACTGTTGCCAACATCGATGAGTCCATGAGATCATCACAAGTCTAGCTTGACTGGAAGAAGACCTCACTTTCACCTCATTATTTTCCTGATTGATTTTAAAGGCCCTATATGGCAATGGATTATATAAACTGAAATCCATAGCCCGAATCCAGATTTGATTATGTTGAAATCAGTGGAACTACCACCTCCTTAAATCTCACCAATTTCAATGAATATTCTAAGAGTGATCAAGTCCAGATTTAATCAATCTATTGTCCCAATCTAGCTTTCTTTCTAGAACCTGTCCAAGGCCTAGAATTCTTCACTGTCTTTGATAAGAAGAAGATTGTGCAAAACAGTATTTAAGGTAAAAGGCATACTTGCTAACATATAGAAAAAGAAAGTGCTTGAATGGTAACATCATCCTTTGACTCAGGCCCCAAAGCATATAAGCTCAAACAGCCTATAAATGTAAGGAGCAATAAATATATTTTTTCTAAAATGACTCCTTAAATATCTCTTTTTAAGAATAGCGGTAACAATTAACAGTTTGTGTATGAGGCCAACATTAGTCATATCTAGCATGTTTTGAGAAAATCAATTATGTTATTCTCTGCTCACATTCCTTATACAAATATTCTTACAGACACAATGACTTAAAGTTGAATTATGGTATTTTAAATATTCTGGAAACAGCTTTCTTCTGAAATGTTTTCACACTGTTCAATGACTACTTAATACACAAAATGAATAGTTAGGACTAGTTATTCCTAACTAGGAAAAGTAACATTCAATAGGTCTTTTCCACATCATTAGTCAAACAGTTTCAAAATAAAATTAGGAAGATGCCACAGAAAAACTTTTTATCATGATAGGTATTAATCTTAATACCCCTACTTTCTCATTCACATCCTGCCCTTTCCCATGGTATTTGACAAAGCAAACCCAATGAGCATACAATATACAGGTAGTTCTTGACTTACAACCACAACTGGGACTGGAGCTTCCGTTGCTAAGCAATATGGTCATTGGGCGAAATCATGTGACCTCATCACTTAGTGACGGCAGTTCCAGTAGTCCCAGTTGTGCTAGTTAGGACAGGACAGCGCTATTGTTAAGCAAGTACCTTGTGCTTCTCCTGCTCTGCTGTGCTCACCTTCACTTCAACTCCCCCCACCCATGAGAATGGGGTATGCAACTTGGAGAACAGCAGGCGTGCTCCATTCTTGCAAAGCCTTGGAAGACCTCAGAATCTTTCCAAAGGTTTTCTGAAGCAGTGTGGGAAAGGGGTGGGCAATTTGGAGAATGGCGCAAGAGGCCTCGGGAAAAAGGACTGGTGTGGCCAGCAGCTGCCTTGCACAAGGCAAGTTGGGCATGTCTCATCAGCAGTGGGAGGAAAACCATGAAGGTCACCTGGGCATGGCAGGGCCTGCAGAGCACAGGGTGGTGGGGTGGCCAGGGCTTTGCACTGTGGTGCTGGCCATGGCTTGAGGCAACACTCCTCAGCAGTGGTGCCTGCTACGCTGGGACTGAAGTACATGCCTGGGGGTGGTGGCAGCCGGCTGAGACTGTTGAAGGCCCCAGGCCTCTAATTTAGCCCCAGTGCTGCTGCCAAGGAATATCACTGTGTAGGGCACCCAGAAGGGCAGAGATGGGGGGGAAGATAGATGGATGGAGGGAGTTGAAGCGCCCCTGTGGTCATAAGTGTGGGCGGGCTGCCAAGTGCCCCAATTTTGATCATGGGGCCCTGCAACAGCCGTAACCTCAGATGCCAGTCGTAAGTCCCTTCGTTCAGCGCCGTCGTAACTTCGAATGGTCACTGAATGAATGGTCATAAGTCGAGGACTACCTGTAAATCATGAATAAAAAAACATCATATCAAAACATAAAACTGCTAAATATGGTAAAGGCCTTTTTTGTATTACTATTTACATCAATCCTCTTTCTACCTTTTGCAGATATGACTATGCAGTCAAACTCAATGGAAAGAGTTCTAGAAAGTGAGAAATTAGGAGCAGGGAAACAAACATGGGCCTCATACCTCACATTCTGGGCAAAACCAATCCCCCTCTGGCTCCGCTGTCAGTTTCAGACACTTAGCGTGATAAACCCGAGGGCAGAGTTCACAGCAGAGGACTTGGCCTTCCCGATGACAAACCCAGCAATAGAAATCATTCCGTCCATCCTGCGGTACAACATCAACAGGGTCTGTGGTGAGTGGCTGCTTCATATAGTAAAACGGACCATGTCTTAGTTCTGACTGAAATGTAGGCAAGAAAGACAGGTTTGGTTTCAAAACAAATTTGTATTTTCAAATTAAAATAAGCAAATATGACCAACCAGCCCCCACCTAATGTTTATGCAATTCCAATCTCTCATTCAGCACACAACGAATATTTGCAAACAGAGCTTATATCCACTAAGGTAAGTATAATTTTTCCAAATCAGATGCTCTGGATTCTTAACTAGAGTCAAACTACATAAACCATTATTCTTAAGCTAAGTAATTCTGTGGCATTTTAAAAAGCAAACAGTAATTAGGGATAGGTGAAAAGGGCTTTATTCTTTTTGCTGTGCAGAGATGATCTGGATCAGAAACCTTCCCTGCTCTATAACTGATGTACACATGCAATCAAAATTTGTGTCTCAATAGGAAAACAGCTACTGGAAAAAGATGGAGGCAGGGGTGGGAAGGTGGATTGAGACTAGAGCTGAAAAAAGATGTTAGGCTTTTTAACAGCTGGCCCAATCCAGAAATAATTCTTTCAAAGCAAGATTCACAATGCATCTTTTAAAAAATGTACTGAGACTAAAGCGGGTTACAAGAGTTTAGCAAGTGAACTATTTCCCTCTGAGAACTAACATTATGGGATAACATAATACACTAGGATAGAGACTTTCTTAGTTTCTTTCTAATTGCTTTCCTGTGAACTAGCAAGGAAGTGATTCTTTTCATGGATAACAGAAATAGCTTGCAGCTGACAGTCTGCACAACCATCTCCTCCCTCCTTCTCTGTGAATCCAATCTTACAAATATATTAAGCCCAGGCTGCATTTTTTACGTTTGTGTGTGTGGGCATACATGAATGAGATACACATAGAAAGGGATACAGATATCTTTGCTATTCCACTGAAGATGGGAAAATACAATTGTTTTCTAATATGTATATTTGTGTAATGTTTTGAACCTCACATCTATTACACAAATCACTGAAGGTATGATTTATCTAGCATGTTTCTACACTTAAACTTAAAAAGAATTGTACAATTAGATGAATTGCTAAAATATATCATTAGCAACAATAACGATACCTTGATTTCCTTTTAAATGACAAAATATATTTTGAATTAGTACTATTAAATAAAACATAATCATATTAAATGTTACTTTATTAAGAAATGTGTCGTAAGAAACAATGGAAGAATCGCTGCAGTATCACGTGTTTCTGTTAACAATCATATGGTAACTAACATGCAGCCAAGTTAATAGCCCAAAATAATTGGCAAGAATGTCCCCTCCATAGGGGGACATAGTTTTTCTTAGAATCCTTTTTAGAACTATGGGCAGACAGCTACTCTGGCTGGGAGCCCAAGTATGAATATGAAGCAGCATCTTGCTCCATTATCTAAAATTCTAGATGTGTCCATTTTGCCTACAATGGGGAAATCTATAATCTGTTGTAATTTGGCTTATATTGTTCTAGAAGAAATGGGTAAGTCTGTAGGTACCTTCTGATAAAATGAGGACTTCTGTATTTCAGACAAATTGAATGTGTTTTGTATAAATTGAGGTTTTGAAGTCTGTTATGTGTATTTTTTAACGAATGCCCTCCCTTTTCCTTGGGTTTGTGGAAACATACAATATAGTGATATCTCCTAGCAAGATTTCAGAAAAAGGAAAGTAAGGGCTAGAGAGCTATGGTAAATGAAAAAAACTACGAGCCTGCAAGAAATTGGAAGAACTAATTACAATTTTTCCTTTCTCATTGCCTACTGAAATATTAATCTGTGTAGTAGAATGCATACACATAAGCATGTATGTGTTTACGCAAGCACCCACCCAAGTCCAATTCACTTCATACTCTAAATTGTGCAAGACTGAGAGTCCTTCCCGCAGAATCTCAGCACAGATGTGAGGTGGGAATAAGGGAGAAAATAGCACCAACCAAAACCTATTAAATTTAACAATGGCTCTCTAATAATTAATTAGAAGATAAAGTGGTCAATCAAAAAACATGCTTTCTTTAATTTACATGTTCCTTACTTTTATGGAAAAATGGATGAGGGGGGAATAACTGTCATGTCTGCTTACAAATAAACAAAAGCACCACACTCCAAAGAAAATTCAAAGTTTCAGAAAGTCCCTTTGCTCTCAGCATCTTTTTTTTGGAGATAATCTGAAATTGAGATTCCAACCTCCAGAAATGTGACCATGTGATATATGTATTAGAAACCACACTCCAAAAAAGGATAGTACAAAAATAAATACATGAACTAATTAAAATTGCCTTTAATTAAATACTCCATATACAAAGTTAATTGAATACTCATCTGCATATACCAACCATTCTCTCACACAAACTATTTTAATAAATGTTTTAATAAAAAGATTACATATTAATAATGAGTATTTATTTATTTATTTATTTAATTTTTCGGCTGCCCATCTCCCCCCAATGGGGGAACTCTGGGCGATTCACAACAAACATTAGAACATAAAATATATAAACACATAAAACCTTAATTTAAAACATTACTAAAAAGAAGGAGAGACCAAGAGGATGAAAAATCTGAGGCTGAAGGCAGAAGGCCTCTATGGGGCTAGCCATCCCCATGCTTGAGATATTCTTACCCCACCCCAGGCCAGGTGGCAGAACCAGGTCTTCAAAACCTTACAGAAGGCCAGGAGTATGGGGGCTAATCGCACCTCCGGGGGCAGGATGTTCCAAAGAGCGGGGGCTATCGCAGAGAAGGCCTGCCTTCTGGACCCCACCAGTCGAAGTTCTTTCACTGAAGGGGTCTGAAGCATGCCCTCTCTGTGTGATCGGGTGGGACGGGTTGAAGTCATAGGGGAGAGGCGGTCCCTTAGATAACCTGGTCCCATGCCATGTAGGGCTTTAAAGGTGATAACCAACACCTTGAATTGGACCCGGAAGCAAACGGGCACCCAATGCAGCTCGCAGAGCAGAGGCGTTACATGGGCCCTCCTTGGGTGTGATGGAATGGAATTATTAAGGCCAAGCTCAGGGAGATAAGCATTTTCTTAGCTCACCGGAACCACATGGGAGGAACAAAAGGATGAGACTGACACCTCCCTGAGGAATTCACACTGTTGTGGCTGGAGGACTTTGGGAACTGGGGTTTTAGTCTGGGAAGATTCTTGCTCGAGATTGTAGCTAATAAACATAGCTGGACTGAATTTGCACGGTCTTTTCGAGTTCCTTGGGCTAGCCCTGACATTGGGGAACCAACAATAGCCCGCGCGGCTGCATTCTGGACCAGCTGTAGCTTCTGGATACTCTTCAAGGGTAGCCCCATGTAGAGCGCATTGCAGTAGTCTATCTGGGAGATAACAAGGGCGTGAGTTCGAAGGGCATCCCGATCCAGGAAAGGGCGTAACTGATGCACAACCCAAAGTTGTGCAAAGGCCCTCCTTGCCACGGCTGCCACCTGCTCTTCAAGCAGGAGCCATGAGTCTAGGAGAACCCCCAGATTACACACTGGGTCTGTCTGGGGCAGCACCACCCCATCTAGCACCAAAGATGACAAAATCCTGGAAACAGAGGAGCCATTAACCCACAGCCACTCTGTCTTACCAGGGTTCACCCGAAGCCTGTTGTTCCCCATCCAGACCCTTACAGCCTCCAGGCACCATGAAAGGGTAGCCACAGCATCACTTACCTCACCAGGGATGGAGATGTATAGCTGCATATCATCAGCATACAAATGATACTTCACCCCATGATGATGGATGATCTCACCCAGCGGTTTCATGTAGATGTTGAAAAGGAGCGGAGAAAGAACTGAATCCTGCGGCATGCCACAAAGGCGGGGCCGAGGATGGGACCTCTCACTCCCTATCACCACCGATTGGGATCAGGCCCGGAGAAAGGAGGCGAACCAGCACAAGACCGTGCCGCCCACCCCCAATTCCCTGAGCCGTCCCAACAGGATACCGTGCTCGACGGTACCGAAAGCCACTGAGCGCAAGGATGGTCGCACTTCCACCATCCTGCTCCTGCCAGAGGTCATCCATAAGTGCAACCAATGCAGTTTCTGTTCCATATCCAGGCCTGAAACCTGACTGGAAGGGATCCAGATAATCCGTTTCCTCCAGAACCCTTTGGAGCTGTGAAGCCACCACTTTCTCAGCCACCTTCCCCAAAAAGGGGAGGTGGGAGACTGGATGAAAATTGTCCAGTACAGTAGGATCCAGGGAGGGTTTCTTGAGGAAGGGGTGCATCAATGCCTCCTTAAAAGCAGCTGGAAACACTCCCTCCTGCAAGGATGTAGTAACCATCACCTGGATCCAACCACGTCACCTCCCGAGCTGCTTTCACCAGCCAGGAGGGGCATGGGTCAAGATGGCAAGTGGTGGCCTTCACAGTCCCCAGAATCCTGTCCACTTCCTCAGGAGCAACAGGATCAAACCGTTCCCAGATAACTGGGTAAGAAGAGTCCCTCGGTGTCTTCCCAGACCTCGCCCCACACTCAGAGTCTAACTTGGAACGAATCCGAATGACTTTGTCCTGCAGATGCTCTGAAAATTCCTCTGCATGGCCCTGCAAATGAACCCCCACATCCCCCTTACCAAGGAGGGACCTAGTGATCCTAAACAGGGCTGCCAGGTGGCATTCTGTGGATGCGATAAGGGTGGAGAAGTAGAGGCATTTCGCCGCTCTTATTGCCACAAGGTAGGCCTTGATAGTGGCTCTAACCTGTGTTCGGTCGGATTCGGTCTTTGTTTTCCTCCAGCGGCACACTAGACGTCTCTTAACCCTCTTCAGCACCCTCAACCCCTCCGTGAATCACGAGGAGTGTCGGGGCCGATGTGGCAAGAGAGGTCGTATAGGCGCGATCCTGCCCAAGGGCCCGACCGCTTCCCTATTCCAGGCAGCAGCCAAGGCCTCCGCTTGACCATGCAGCAGATCTGTGGGAATATCCCCTAGCTCCTTCTGAAACCCTGATGGGTCCATCAGGCGCCGGGGGGTGGACCAATCGCATGGGTCTGGCCTCCCTGCAGAGGGTGGTGGTATTGGAGAAATTCAGGGTCACCAGGACGTGATCTGATCATGACAACGGGGAAAGCTGTAGATCTCCCCTCAGATCACTTTGCCATTGCTATGACAAGAAAACCAAATCCGACATGTGGCCACTGTCCCGGGTTGGGTCCTGCATAATTTGAGACAGGCCCATGGTTGCCACGGTAGCCATGAACTCCCGAGCCGCCTCCGAAGACTGCCCCAGGGACAGTAGGTTGAAGTCCCCCAGAACCATAAGCCTGGGGAACTCCATCACCAGCCTGGAGACGGCCTCCAGCAGCTCAGGCAGGGAGGCTGCCATGCAGCAGGGAGGCTGGTACAGTAGCAGAACTCCCAACTGTTCACGGGCACCCAACCTAATAAACAGTGTCTCACAGCCAGAAACTTGTGGAGCAATGCCCCTGAAGGCCACTAGTATGGGCTCTTGTACTTTATATTATAACATACATTATATGTAAATTGTAATATAAAGTATAAGAGACAGGTGGGTGTAGTGGTTAAGGCGCCAGTTTAGAAACTGGGAGACTGTGATTTCCTGTCCCATTTTAGGCGTGAAGCCAGCTGGGTGACCTTGAGCCATTCACTCACTCTTAGCTCTAGAAGAATAAGGCAGTGGCAAAATCATCTTGCCAAGAAAACCACAGTGGCTCGTCCAAGCAGTCGCCAGGAGTCAAGACTGATTCAAAGGCATACACACACAAAAAGTATATATAAATATACTTTAAAGAAAAAGCAATGACATTGAAAAACATTGTATAATTCTGAAATATGATTGCCCTGATATTAGTATTATTTTCCCTATTTTCCTTCTTTTGCTATTATTCATTTATTGGGGGTGTTGTAACAGTTTTTCTTCCATTTCTTTTGTTTTCTTCACCCTTTTTTGCTCTTTTTAAAGGTCCTTAGTATTTGATTTTTTTCCCCAGCATATAGTTTATCATCATTTACAAGCTACTCTGACACGCATTCTCTTCTTCCCAAAAAACAGCAAAACAAACAAAAAACAAACACAGAATAAGCAGTAGGTGGAAGGGGCATCTGGACCTGGGAAGGAAAGAGAAAGCAGGAAATAAAATTGGGTAGAGATGAGGCCAGGACTAGAATAACGGAACGGAACGGAACGGAACGGAAAGGAAAGGAAAGGAAAGGAAAGGAAAGGGAATAAGCTCTATTTAAGCATTACAAAAAGGATTACATTCACCAAACAGCTTATCTCAAGTAGCAGCTAATCTTCCCAACTAATCTTCCAAGGCATCCATACTTTTCAGTAGCCATTTGCACTTTCTGGTCATTCCTTTCTTTTTCAATATCTTATCTGTTCTTTCAGCTATGTAAGAAAATCTCCTCCAAATTTATAGATAACTATTTGGAGAAAAAAATATATCTTCCTTCTTGCAAATACACCATTGGACACAGCCCAAATACTTGGCTAATAATCTCTTCAATGCAGATCACCTTATAAATTATCCAATCAAATAATTAAGGTAAACCATTATTTCTGAAGGGACTAATCTCTGCCAAATTATTCTGCTCAACTATGCTGCAATCTACTGAGATTCTGTACTTTGCTTGTTAAAGGACTTGAAGTTACTAGTACAGTCTATGCCAGATAGCTATAATTTAATTTAAAAATGGTTTTATTCACGATAATCTGAAAAGTTGACAGCAATTATGTGGTTGGGATGTCAGAACACAAAAAACTCACTCTAAGCAAAGGCAGTATTTTTCTGGCAATAAAGGAAATCAAGCTCCATCCACAATATAGATCAACTCAGGTTTGGAGAACTTCTCTAAATGATTACAAAGTTCTTCCACAAGAACCGTGAAGCTGCTTGAAAATAAACTGTGAAGAGTTTGCAGGGAAAAATATCCCTTATATTTATAAGCTAGATAACAGATATCAGAATCAATGTTAGACCTAATTGCTTCATCATTTGAAAATCTGGTGTTGGATACTTTTTATCTTGTCGATATAATCAATCTGAACGAGTTCCTGGAAGATCTGACTCCTATCAATTGCAGATGGGAACCTTGCATTTCATAGTCACTAAAGGCTGACAGAAGATTTGAAAATCTGAATCTCAGATTTTTTATCTGGATCTCTGATGTAGTATGCCCTGCATTAATATCCAGTAAGGTTCCAACTATATTTCAAAGTCCTTGTTTTAACCTATAAACCCTTTATGGCTTAGCTCCCCAGTACTTTCAGGACTGCCTTTTCCAAGTGCAACCAGATCCATCCACTATGTTCATCATGTGAGAGGTTACTCATAGTCCCTCATTTTCAGTAGGTGAGGGAGTGCAGAGGTCTGAAAGCCATGTTATCGGCATGGCCTCTATTCCATGGAATAGCCTTCCTATCAACGACAGGTTGATGCTGATGCTGACTGAATTCTGAAAGCTAACAGCAGTTTTGGAGAGCTTTCAAGAAATGAGGAAGAAGGTACCTTAATGTGGCTGGCTAGGCAGTTATTGTAATGCATGCATTTTTAGAGTTCTTAATTATGTTCTTTTGTTCGTTTGATCTGTGTTGTTAACCACTGGGAATCTATTTTATAGCATACAAAACTGATAAAGAAATAAGGTCAGGATATGAATAAAGATTTTTACATGTATATAGGTATGCGTAACTATGGAAGGTTATCATGCTGATGACTTCTGGCATTTGCATTTTATTTTTAATATTTTTACCTTAGCAAATCTAAACTTTTACTTTTTTGGCTTATTCCTCTTGCTTAATAGATATGGTACAAGAACTATTCGTTCAAACCGAAACAAAGGGAGAGAAATGTAGCACTGTCTACTCCATTAGCTCAATAGAGAGACCCTCTTCATTACATTTTTATCTATTATTTCAAGCTGTCATTAAAACAATAATAAGCTGCCCAGAGTCACTGAGAGTTGGGCAACAATACAAGCTTAATAAATTATTGTTGTTATTTGCTGCTGTTTGCTTTTCCTCTCTCCTCTGCTTTCTCATTTATACTGTACAGTGGTACCTCTGTTTATGAACTTAATCCGTTCTGTGACTCTGATTGCAAATCGAGTTGGTCGCAAGTCGAGGTAAATTTTCCCATAAGGTTCAATGTAAATACGGTTAATCCGTTCCGCCCTCCGAATTTGGTCACACCCAGAAGCAAATTTTCCCATAAGGTTCAATGTAATTACCGTTAATCCGTTCTGGCGTCTGCGGACCACGCGTCAGGGGCAGAAAAGTGCCCGCGTGCTGCGCGGTGGGGCGGCAAAACGCCTGTGCGCTGCACGTCAGGGGCAGAAAAGCGTCCACGCACAGCGCATCAGGGGCGCGGCGGGGCGGCAAAACGCCCGCGCGCCACACGGTGGGGCAAAAAAATGCCCGCAAACCACGTGTCAGGACGGAAAAATGGCTACGGACCATGTGTCAGGGTGGAAAAATGGCTGTACCTCAAGGCGGAGTTCGCACATCGAGGTAAATTTTTGGGGCCGGAGCTGGTCATATCTCGAAAATTTCATAAGTAGGGGCGTTCGTAAGTAGAGGTACCACTGTATATTTAAGGATAGTTAAGACCTATTTTTATTGTCATTAATTTTATGTAAGTTAGTTTGGAAGCTTTTTCACTGAAAGATAGAGGAACATGTTTTTTTACAATGATTGTTATTGGCATGATTTGCATTTGGCATTTTCTTCACTATAGTATGTTGTTCCTTACTCAGCCAGTACAGATTGTAAAAGACACTTGTGGCATCAGCACAGAAAGTTCTGTTCTTCATTACCAATGAATGAAAGCCTATATAGTTTCCTTGGGGGTTTTTCACTGTCAGAATGTTGATAGAATGAAATCACAATTTGAAGTTGAGTTTCACTAAATAATAAAGGGTTTATACCGTTAATAACTGAGTGTAATGATGGCAGAAATAAAAAAATAATAATTTGAGGATATATTCCAGCACCCTTATGATTTCATTAGCACATAAAATCCCTTTTACCCATATATAAGTGAACCATATACAAGCATAAAATGTTCACATATTAATGTTTCAGGAATTAATATAGTAAAATGTAATCCTAACAAAAATAATCTTAGGTATATTACCTTAGACTGTCATTATTTCCTATAATATAGCATTCCAAAACATGGTAGAACAAGTTCTAAAAATGTACTGCAAAATAACTAGCAGTGGTACAGAACACAAACTGATAAGGTATTGATAGGAAGCATTGATCAAGCAGTAGTAAAATAAAATGGTCCCACTACTACAATTAGGCGAAACTCCCTAGTGAGGATTAGGCTTTAGAGTGTTCTTCATACTATCTTCAGCAAAATGAAAAAATCACAGCTGAGACTTGACATACTCAGTATTTCAAGTAAGAAAACAAGATAGAACAGTATCCAACATCTCTTACATACTTCCAGCCTTCTTTATGCATGTGATACATTACATAATTGTTTAAACTGCTGCAGTCCCAAACACCATTTACCCAAAATTAAACTGGATTAAGTTTAAAATGACCCCTGGGAAATCTGTTCAACTTTTACCATTATTTTATGTTTCATCTCAAAATAAATGACTATATAAGCTACTGGAAGTATGCAAATGTTATCTTCATTGTAAGATATATCAGATGTGGACATTGTAACTGATATCTTTAAGTTACCTTTCTATATGCTTTTGGGACTGCAAAAGTATCCAGAAACATCAGCTGATGCAAAATCCAACAACCAGACAGTTAAGTGGAACATGTTATTGAGATCATGTTATCTGCTCATACAAAGAGGCACATTGGCTCAAAATTTGCTCCTGGGTGCAATTCAAATAGTAGTCATGATGACCTTTAAGCATTAAATCAGTATAGTTAGTGCCTATAACATGGCCAACCTGCTTTTTTTTAATCTTTCAAAGAGTCTCTCTTGTGTGTCCTGCCAATTTCTTAATCTACCTAGTGGAAATAAGAGAGGGCACGCTTTCTGTATTTGTTACAAATTGTGGAATTTTCTCTCTAGACAAGTTTATACCTTTATGCAATTATCACTTATACTTTTATGCAATTATCTGAAAATCTTGTTTAACATTTTAACAGGGAAGTTCAAGGAGAAAAAAAACAAATTTGTTGAGACCTCTGTATTATTTAGGGCAGTTTAAAAAAGGGACTATAAAAGGATCTTTCGTCTCCACATTGGTATACATACTGGGCAAAAAATCCACACTACACATATGCTGATAGATTCTGGGCTAGCAGGGACTAACAGGGAAGGATTTTGAGATGGTAGTCAATAGCTAAATGAAAATGACAACTCAGTATATGTCTACTATGAAAAGGTCAGTCTGAAGATGAATATAAATAAAAATTGACAAAGCAATAGTGCTTTTTTTACAAATGTATGTGCCTACCATACATAGTATCAATAGTAAGGGGTTGCAATCACTGGATCTCAAAAATTCTGTAAAGCTATAATGTGATGAAAAAGATAACTAAAATTATTAAAGACCTGAAAAAACCTTATGCAAAAAGATTACAGTGTTCCAACCTTCCTAGATTAGAAAGATAAAAATTATCAGTCAGGTGGTTAAAGACAGAGAAAACTTTTTTCTCCTTTCTTGTAATATTGAAATTTGAGATATAATGAAATTAAATGATAGAAACTTCATGACAGATAAAAGGTGGTATTAATCTGACTGCATTACTGTCATCATTTATTTATTTAATAAATTTATATGGCCATTCATCTCACATACTTGATTCTAGGCAGCTAACAATTAAAATAGAATAAAAACTGAGTAAAAAAAGAAAAACCACCAAAATTATAAATAACATAAAATAGCTGAGAACACTCATGACATCCTAATCCTTCAATATAACCAGGACCAAGAAATAGGCTCACCCATACTATTAGGGCCCCAGGCTTGATGACAAAACTAGGTTTTTAATGCTCTGCGAAAGGCCAGCAAGGGTATGGGAATGGTGTTCCAGAGGGCAGGTGCCATGGCAGAAAAGGCTCTCTTCCTGGGCCCCGCCAGATGGCACTCTCTCATGGGTGGGACCCGGATTATGCCTCTGTTGCTGGATCTAACAGGATGGGTAGACATCACTGGGGAGAGATGGTCCCGTGGGTAAGTAGGTAGGTCCCGTAAATTATTTTTAGTTTTCCTTATAGTTTGCACAGTCTGCAAATGATAACGGGCATGATTCATAAAGAGTAGAATGTAAGTATTTTATAAATACAAATAATAGTTACCTGACACTAGTGCACAGTGGATACTTCCCATGGCAAGTTTTAACTGAATACTACAAGTTGCAGTTACAGGTAGTCCTTGACCTACGATTACAATTGGGACTGGAACTTCCATTGCTAAGTGATGTGGTCGTTAAGTGAGTTGTGCCTGATTTTACGACCTCCTTGCCGCAGTCGTTAAGTGAATCCAGCTTTCCCCATTGACTTTGCTTGTCAGAAGCCCCTTGTGAAGGTCATAAATGGCGATCATATGATCCCAGGATGCTGCAACCATTGTAAATACATGCCAGTTGCCAAGCGCCCAAATTTTGATCATGTGACCATGAGAACACTGCAACAGTTGTAAGTGTGAGGACCAGTTGCAAGTCATTTTTTCCAGCGCCATTGTAACTTCGAACAGTTGTTAACTGAATGGTTGTAAATCGAGGACTACCTGTCTTACATGCTGCTCCTTCCATGGCACTCTTAAAAAACAACAACAATAATCTGTACTACGAAGAACTAGTAATCATATTTTGACACATATGCAAAGACCCAGCTCCCTTGAGAAGTCTATAATCCTGGGAAAGGTGGAAGGAAGGACAAACAGCAAGGTGGATGGACTTGATTACAGCGGCAATGGGTGCACCACTGGAAGACCTGAAGAGCCAAGTTGGGGACAGACTGTCCTGGAGTCTAAGGAGTCACTAAAAATCAATACCAATTTGATGGCATGCAATCAAGCAGTCAATTCAGAACTAAGAGTCTTTTGATTTACAGATGTAGCCAAAAGTATTAGTACTCCTCCACTTTTTCCCAAAGAATCCCAATTTGCTATGAAATAAGCTGAAACTGAGACAAGTGAATGGCATCTACCATTTTTTATTCCAGTGATGGTGAACCTATGACACGTGTATCAAAGGTGACACGCCACATTTTGGGTGATATGCCAGTGTTTACCAACACCCGACAACAACTATTCTCCCTGTTTGAGTTACCAAAGAAACTGAATTTGTTTTACTATTTCATTTTTGTAATTATTTGACGTTTCTTTATATAATACATAGCACCACACGATTGGAGTGCATTTTTTAAAATAAATGAATATGTAAAGAATTGTTTCTCTTTCGTTGGGGGGGGTGACATGCCAGCAGAGTCAAGTTAGGCATTTTCCAAATTTTTGACACGCCAAGCCCAAAGGATTCGCCATCACTGCTTTATTCCATAGTCCATAGAGCAGACACTTTGCTTTTGATGTATGACTTAACGTATTCTTGTAAATAATAAAACAAATGAAAATGGCATGGACATAATTATTGGTACCTTAGACATAAAAGACATTATTCGATTTTGGTGATCTCTCAAGCAGACTATTTACTTTAATTAATATCACAGGTATCTTAAATCTCATAATCAATCACTCAGCCTACTTGAATGGAGGAAAGTACTCATTCAGGCATTTGTATCATTGTGTGCAGCACAGTGAAACAGACAAAAGAAAAGCAGAGAGTCATCTGAGGAGAAAAGGAAGAAGGTAGTAGCTAAGCATGGTAAAGGTAAAGGCTACAAAACCATCTCCAAAGATCTTCATGTTCCTGTGACCATGGCTGCTAATATTATCAAGAAATTTAAGGTCAGTGGGACCATAGCCAACTTCCCTGAATGTGGCCGCAAGAGGAAAACTGACCCGATTGAATAGAAGGATAGTTCAAATGGTGGAGAAAGAACCAAAGAAAACTTCAAAATAGATTCTGGCTGACCTCCAAGATCAAGATATAACAATATTAAGTTGCACCATCTGTTGCTGTCTAACTGAAAGTGGCCTCCGTGGTAGAAGACTCAGGAAGACCCACTTCTGAAAGACAAACAAGAGCTAAAACTCACAATTGAGAGAAGGAACCCATCAAACTTAAGACAACTGGAGCAGTCTGCTCAAGGAGTAGAACAAAGTGTCAGTTGAGAAGAGTAGAAGTCTTATTCAGAGCTACAGAAAGCACTTGATTGCAGTTGTTGTCTCAAAAGGGTATGCTATGAAATATTAGATTAGGGGTACCAATAAGTATGTCCGTGCCATTTTCATTTGTTTTATTATTTACAAGAATACGTTAAGTCATACATCAAAAGCAAAGTGTCTGCTCTATGGACTATAGAATAAAGAAGGATGGATGCCATTTACTTGTGTCAGTTTTAACTTATTTCATGGCAAATTGGGATTCTTTCGGAAAAAGTGGAGGGCTACCAATACTTGTTGCTTTATCTGTACCTCACTGTATATGGAACCTCATCACAAAATCAGATGGGCAGAGTATCACCATAATGGTGAGGTTTCATGGTGGAGACACTGCTGCTTGTTTCACAGCAGAGAAAACATCACTAGTACAACCTGGGTAGGACAGCAGGCAGGGTAAGGGATGTTTTGCATTTCCCAGGGTTGGGATATTTTTCAGATTTTCTGAGGACACATCAAAGGAATAAAGTGGACTTGAGCAGAGATCTGGATTTGAAAAGCAAAATGTGTTTTGGAACATGCATGAAAGTGCAAGTACCACTTGCTGGAAACATCTTAAACCAAATGTGTATTTTCCAGGGATTGCATGCTAGTTACGGAGAGCAGCCACCAAACCTAGAAAAGATGCAGATGCTTTATGGTGTTCCCAAAAGGTGACGTCTAATGTGCTATATCACATTTTGTCCTCTGAAGCTAGGTGTGTCTATTTAGCTCTAGGATAAAGGAGCTCTGGAGCCCATTTGCTCCTATAACAGTCTATTTGTGGGTCCACAGCCTTAAGAACATGATAGATGGCACAAGAACAGTGCTCAATTTTTCTAGGGCACCAAGTAACCAGTTCAGCTGCCTCGCCCAGGGATCTCTTCTAATTTTAGTTCTCCTATAACAAATCACATATGTGTTATAGCTACTTCAGAATGGCTTCATTAACTCATTCAGAATAATAATATCCTTACTTGATTGGATTACAAAAATGTAAAACTCTTTAGACGCTTTTAAATTAAACATCTGAACGTGCATTTTTGCAAAATCAACCTTTCATTGATCATTTTTTATTTTCCAGCAGCGACACTGATGCTAACCAGAATAATATTGCACATACGTTCTTGACAGTTACTAATGCGTGTTGAAGTGTACTTCATTGTATTATTATCGTACACCACCTAGGCCATTAGAGCGAGCAGTTTATAAAAAACTACCCCCTGCAATAGCATTCCCCCTAAAGTCCACACAGGCCCAACCTTGTCGTTCTTTAAAAAAGTCTTGAATACCTGACTTTTTCAGCAGATCCAGGGACAGGGTAATTTGTGACCCCCCCTCCCCTTTTGATACTGATTTTGGCTGACTTGTTTTGTAAGCTGCAAAAGAGCTGTATTTTTTCCCTAATGTGGTTAATATTTTTACTTTAATTGCTAGACTGTGTTTTAATTTCTATTAACTTAATTTTAATGCATTTAAGGAGGATTTGAAAATCCAATTTATTCAGTGAAGCAGTCTGATTACTGGTGATGGTTGTGAGCAGATATTGAAAATGGAAGTAGGGCTGTTTTTCTA
Organism: Python bivittatus; assembly: GCF_059951505.1. Taxonomy (NCBI): domain Eukaryota; kingdom Metazoa; phylum Chordata; class Lepidosauria; order Squamata; family Pythonidae; genus Python; species Python bivittatus. The sequence goes on from NW_028277098.1 coordinate 84,247,751, forward strand.
TAAATCTTATTAGTAAAGTTAGATGGTAGATAGGTTTAAGCTTTTATAATTAAATAGTATTATTTTCATTTTGATTGTAAATATTTCATGGTATATACTAATTTTATTCCTTTTATATAATTTTAACTGCTGCTTAGTTCTAATATATTTATTTTATTGTGGTTGGATTGCACCATAGTGATTATGCACATTGTAAATAAAACTTTATTACATTGCTGTATGTTGCCTAGAGTTTCTATGGTGAATGAAGCAGCCTGCAAGTCAAATAAATAAGTAACAGCATTTTCAGTGGCTAGATCATGAACCATGTATAACAAATACAATAGTGATATGACATTTATGCTAGTGATTTATATATAATTCATATATAACAGATGTTTTTGGACTAACTCTCTTCATATCTTGCTACTGACTATACTGGCTAGGATGTATGGAAACTGGAATTCATCCAACATTTAAAGGATTTCATATTCCCCAGCCTTGTTTTATGGCACAGCAATGGCAGTGGTAGAGCAAAAACTGCTCCAATAATTAACCAGTTAAATATAAACCAATGACGAATATATTACATATAAACATTGCTTAATAAACCTGGTTTTTGATAAATCAACTTTTATCAGTGCAATACAGTCATTATTACGGAAATTCCATTCCATTATTCTGAAAATTCCATTCTGCTATTTTCCTTCAACTTAATTAACAATTTAGAGTAGGATAATGCAGAACTCTATCCAAGGTTGACTGATTATCTTGAAACTATTTGGCTGAGTAATTAGCAATTATCAGCAATTCCAATATCTCAACAGAATCCCCTTGCCAAGCTTATTTACAAAATAACTGTGTTATAAATTACATGCATCAATTTAGGATTATAAATATAAAAGATAGTAATTGGAACAGCACTGTAGAAGATTACCACAGATATTAACCAAATATACCCTACTCTTCAGATTAATATCTTTCTTCAAATGATGGTTAAAACATTTTACATTTAGCACTGCCACATAGTATGTGCCACAGATCATACTGTTCCAGAACTGCCCAGATTATGCCTACAGAAAAGCCTCTTGGTACAGCATCCTTGAAAGTAGGTGCTTTCTTAGAAGGTGGCATGAAAGCTTTGATAGGGGAATCTGGCCATTACTTCTGAGAATTCTAAGTTGAATAATAATTAAAAGCAGGTGCAAAGACAAACAGCAATACGGGATTCTCTCCTTAAGAAATTGGAGCCATGGGCCCCTCTTGTGCCTGCTTTACTGTTGTTGAATCTGGCTTTCTATGATACTAGAACTCTTTTTGGTTTACTGACAAAGCACAATGACTTACAATGGGAAATAGAGGGACAGAAAAGACTTTATGCAGCTAATAGTCCAAAATGGATCAGATGGAGTATGCTTCTCAATATTACTTGTTTTGGCGAACACAAATAAAAGAGGAGCCCTACCGTCATGTCTCGCTTCACAGTTTCAGAGGCTAACTGGCTGACCACTCAGGAAGCAGAATTATGGGACAGATATGTCTGGGGTTTGATCCAAAATGTTTTTATTAAATGAACTGTTGTTTATTCTGTTGCTGAGTTGTTCTCTGTCTCTCTTTCTATACTATCTATAAATACAGGTGTGTGTGTATGTGTGTGTAAACATGCATATATTGTTTGGCATCAGAATTGACTTATTTCTACAGAAAGATCTTAGCAGATGGAAAAATTAGAAATAAAGTAGCAACTTCCCTCTTATACATGACAGTCAATGAAGAACCTTTTCTACAATCAGAGATACTAGAGCATCTAGACATTATCACAGATTTCATTACAACATTGCATTATATCCACGACTTCTATTACCTGTTCTTTATTATTGCTGTTCAATAAGCCAGGTTTCTTTTTCTTTTTAATTGGGCTTGTTGATGAATCTTCAGGGGAATGACCATTAGAAGAGTGTGGTGGACTTGGAAACTTCCTTTTTTGTGCTGTACGTTCAGCAGAGCCAGGATCTTTTTAAAAAGGATTAAAAAAAGTACAACACTGAAAAATCATAGATTATTACACTTGCACCACTTTTTAGTCATTGACATATCAGCATGTATTATTGAAAATTAAAAAGTGAAGTGGATTTTAAAACTTATTTTAATTAAGAATCTGTATGTCATTCTCCCAAACAGAAATCTTGTGACAAAAAAAAAAATCTAAACATAAATTAATAGCAAACTAGTGATATCTAAAAATACATCCAAACTCAGTTAAACAATATATTAATTTATTCAAAGACCCACTAAATAGCAGAAGTAAAGCAAAGAAATAAAATGAATTAAAGACCATGGTGCAACACATACAGAAAAATGTTAAAATTAAGCTTAAAAGGCTAGAGAGAGTTTAAAAAGTAATCCTAGAACTGAACAGACATCGGGGTAAGTGCTCTGGATATTCCAAGCAGAGAGCTCATGGAGTTTTCCTGTTTACATTCAGAATTAAATTTACTTGTACTATGAAAAACATTGTTTCCCTTTACATTTTGATATACTTTTTAAAAAATGTAACCAAATGTAGCAAAAAACTTGGATGAAAATCTAGCTCTCCATTTTATCAATTACCCAGCTGTTAGTAGGAAGCCAAGAGAAATTAGAAAAGAAAATATGAAACTGAAGTTAAGAGTAATGTTATATACCTTTAAATAACATTGCTTTCAATAACAGTATGGCCTAGTGAAGGGGATATATAAAATCCAAGCATCATTGTTAATCACAATTCTGAAAAATCAATAGTTTAAAGGTTCAAAAAAACATCTTAGCTCTGTCAGTGATAAGAAAGCTACTGCTCTAATGGAAGTTCTACTGCCAATATAAAGCATGCCCACAAATTTGAAATTAATTTTAAAATTATATATTCACATGCAAATTTTTCAGTAATATATTTTTTTCAATACATACACACACACACACACACAGAGACCACTATGTGTGGTGAGGCATACACATAGAAACATATCTACCTATGTTTATCATTAAGCACAAAATGTATTCATATATACCTGCTGACTCTTCCCCCAACTAGTATGGCTAGCCAACAGTCAGTGCTGATTAGTTTAGGGCTTAAAACCGTTGCCTGAATTCAGGATACATGCCACACACAGTCAAAATTAAACAGAGAACATAGACTTGCTGTGAAACAGGTTGGTTTAAAGCTACATGCATTGGTTAACTGAAGTCAGGAGTGGCCTACGTCCTGAGACTGGATGACATACGAAGCCTTAAATGAACAAGTAACAGTAGTATGATAGCCACAGTAATTGGGGAGGAGTCAGAAGCATAAACAAGCACACTTCCTGCTTAACTCTAAGTATGATATACAAAGAGTATCAAAACACCTAACATTGGCTTCTATTTTAATTGAATAGCTAAGAGCAGGTTCACGTGACTAAATGAAACTAAAACTAAGAAGGCACGTTCACGTTAATTCAGACATAAAAAAACTAAACAAAACATAGTGATTTCATGAAACTTTATGTAATGCAGGTAAATCTAGATTAGAATTATTACATTAGATTAGAATTCTGACACTGTCCAATGTAGTAACTCTTTATCTAGGATGCTTCCTCAAAATAATCCACATAATGTCCAATTTTAAATTACTATTCCCACATCTGCTGGAGTGTTCCTAGACAATTAGTTCTATTGCTCCGAACAGAAATTAATGACCAACATCCCTTCATTTGTAAATGTAAGAGCTTGCAAAACAGTCTACTAGAAAGCATGGGATGGTTCCCATTATTCAGTTCAACAATGGTTTATAAAATTTCTATAACAATGTGATGACATTAAACAAAATAACAGTAAACTTGGACCACGCTGGATAGTGCAACTGGATAACCCTAATGTTGACCTAGTGTTTATCATGTATTTATAGGCTACTTTATAAGAGGTAGAACAGAAAATAAATAATTCTAGAGGAATTATTTTTAAATCAACTCTGGTGAAGAGAAGGCAGAATTTAAAAACTCATTAAGATGCAAAGAAAGCAGAAGTAGGCTTAACACAGGGATAGAAAAATGAAACTCAACATTTGTACTCAGCTACATCAGATCGTTCACAACTTTCCATAGCTTGCTAACCTCAAGTGATTTATAAAGTAACATCTAGCTCTCTATATAAGAGCTAAATGTAAAAAAACAAGCCACTAATAGTTTTCCTCAAGTTGTACAGCTTGAAGGGGAGGTCCAATATTATATACAATTGAAATATTCTACTTCTAAAAAAACATGATCAGGACAGTCTGGATAAAGTCAATGTGTAGAAACCTGGATTCAAAGGATTTGGAGTGCGCATGGGTGTGTGCATAGCACCTGCTGGGAATGCCAGAAAGCAGGGGTATCTTTACCTGGGCTCATGTGACTTCTCTCCACAGTTTGTGTGCAAGTATAGGAAAATACATGCTTGATTAACAGTGCTACATGCGTGTCCACACAAACTCTGAATATTTTGTCTTCTGAATCCAGACTACTTTGAATCCATACAACTTTGGAATTATACAAGGAGAATTAACTACATGCAAATCCTTGCTCTTTGCCTGATTTTAAAGTTGTAAACAGACCACCTGACTGCTATAGAACTGGAACAGTAACAAGCTCCAAATCCTTTCCCATAGGAAAAAAATGACTGAGTTTCTTTAGTTTATGTACAGGTGAACTCGAAAAATTAGAATATCATGCAAATGTTCATTTATGTCAGTAAAGCAACTCAAAAGGTGAAACCAATATGTGAGATAGACGCATTACATGCAAAGCGAGATATGTCAAGCCTTACTTTGGTATAATTGTGATGATTATGGCGTACAGCTTATGAAAACCCCAAATTCACAATCTCAGAAAATTAGAATAGTGTGAAAAGGCTCAATATTCTAGGCTCAAAGTGTCCCACTCTAAGCAGCTAATGAATCCATAACACCTGCAAAAGGTTCCTGAGCCTTTAAATGGTCTCTCAGGCTGGTTCAGTAGGAATCACAAGCATGGGAAAGACTGCTGACCTGACAGCTGTGCAGAAAACCATCATTGACACCCTCCATAAGGAGGGAAAGCCCCAAAAGGTAATTGCAAAAGAAGTTGGATGTTCCCAAAGTGCTGTATCAAAGCACATCAATAGAAGGTTATGTGGAAGGGAAAAGTGTGGACGAAAAAGGTGCACAAGCAGCAGGGATGACCGCAGCCTGGAGAGGATTGTCAGGAAAAGGCCATTCAAAAGTGTTGGGGACTTTCACAAGGAGTGGACTGAGGCTGGAGTTAGTGCATCAAGAGCCACCACACACAGACGGATCCTGGACATGGGCTTCAAATGTCGTATTCCTCTTGTCAAGCCGCTCCTGAACAACGAACAACATCAGAAGCGTCTTACCTGGGCTACAGAAAAAAAGAACTGGTCTGTTGCCCAGTGGTCCAAAGTCCTCTTTTCTGATGAGAGCAACTTTTGCATCTCATTTGGGAACCAAGGACCCAGAGTCTGGAGGAAGAATGCAGAGGCACACAATGCACGATGCTTGAAGTCCAGTGTGAAGTTTCCACAGTCTGTGTTGATTTGGGGAGCCATGTCATCTGCTGGTTTTGGTCCACTGTGCTTCATTAAGTCCAGGGTCAACGCAGCTGTCTACCAGGAGGTTTTGGAGCACTTCATGCTTCCTTCCGCAGACAAGCTTTATGGGGATGCTGACTTCATTTTCCAGCAGGACTTGGCACCTGCCCACACTGCCAAAAGTACCAAAACCTGGTTCAATGACCATGGGATTACTGTGCTTGATTGGCCAGCAAACTCGCCTGACCTGAACCCCATAGAGAATCTATGGGGCATTGCCAAGAGAAAGATGAGGGACATGAGACCAAACAATGCAGCGGAGCTGAAGGCCGCTATTGAAGCATCCTGGTCTTCCATAACACCTCAGCAGTGCCACAGGCTGATAGCATCCATGCCACACCGCACTGCGGCAGTCATTGCTGCAAAAGGGGCCCAAACCAAGTACTGAGTACATATGCATGCTTATACTTTGCAGAGGTCCGATATTGTTCTATTTCCAATCCTTGTGTTATTGATGTCATGTAATATTCTAATTTTCTGAGATTGTGAATTTGGGGTTTTCATAAGCTGTACGCCATAATCATCACAATTATACCAAAGTAAGGCTTGACATATCTCGCTTTGCATGTAATGCATCTATCTCATATATTGGTTTCACCTTTTGAGTTGCCTTACTGACATAAATGAACATTTGCACGATATTCTAATTTTTTGAGTTTCACCTGTATATCCAAATCAGAAAGTTTCCCAACATCTTATTAACTTAGTAGCATGTGAAGCACTGTAAATAATAGAAAAGCATGAAATGAAAAATGTGTATTTTTTCAAACATGGAACAGAATATTATGCTCTGGGAATTCAATCCATGTCCTGGGCCAGCCCATTGCAGACAAAACAAAATCCCAAATGTGGAAGAGTTCCAACTGTCCAAATATAGGAAACAATGGGGTTAAGAACAAGCTTCTTGCCTATAAAAATCTGGATGACCACTAAATGGTAGCAAAGAATTACAGAAAAATCTAGCTTGTTGCTGCCATGTAGCAATCATCCATTTTTTGCAGCCAAATTCTGGTAGTCTTCATCTTCATTTTCCTTCAACTTAAAGAAATCATTTGCTCTGGGGGAGCGGGGAGTATCCTAATTGAAAGCAATGTGAGGAGAGATAGGCTGGCCCTGCATTCATCTTGCACTCAAGGCACAACCTGTTCAATCAATTACCTACTCCACGGCAGAATATACAAAAGTAATGCCAGTCAGTCCACTTTAAAAAATGTTTAAAATAAACTTCAATTTCTAATTTGTTTGTTGTCTACGTAATCTTGCAGACAGTGAGAAACATGGACTCTCTCTCTACATATTTAAAGGTTCAGCTATAGATTACCACTTCCCCCATGGCTGGTTGCTGCAAACAAGTAAAAAGAGAAAAATAATTGCAGTTTCTTTCTATCTGGTACAGCCATCAATTAGTGAAATTGAGGAAAAGCCTGGGAAACACACCAAAAAAACCCTCTGTCTGGCTGTTAGCATTTACATCTCGAATGAAATTACCTTATATTTTTACAGTACACAGTAGTAGCACACAGAACAAAAGATTATTCATGAGCTGTACATACAGCCTTGATCAGCAAAGTAATTCTTTACATTTGAAGTCCAAAACAAAAACTACAGCACACAGGCAAAACAATTCCAATAACTTCAAACATGCCCCTGCAGCCAAGTGCACCATGACTTATATCAAAAGTGCACAAGAGCATGAACAGAGGGTAAACACATACACACATGCAATTCTAAGATTAATAAACTAACCCGCATAGCATTTTCTACTTTTTTAAATGCACTCTGAAGACTCCACAAATGGCTAAAAGAGAATGCTGTACACAGAGCACAAGGAAAAATAAATGACACCCAAAGACCAAACCTCCAAAAGAGCCTACCAAACCAAACCAAACCAAGCCATCAACATAGAACTTCCATAATTCCACTAGTTAGATGAGCAGGTATATAAAATTGTTTATCTTCAGCCTAGGGATTCCTTCATTCATACACCAACAATGTAGCTTTTTGACTTATACTTTTGTCCTTCATTTTTCTGTATGTACTCATCAAGTCCACTCCCCAAAATCTATCAATTCATTTATACCTATGACATCCTCCTTCTGTCTCTCTTGGTTTCACAGGGATGCATATATTCCAAGTCACAATCTTCCATATGCCATAACTGTCACCAGATAGGCCCTTATTACACACTGACCTCTGCCATCATGACTTTGGTCAATCGTATTCAATTTCTAAACTATAGAATCAAACATTGAGATTAAAAAAAACTGCATGTGAACTTAGAAAACAGGTGTAACCATGCCACTGACACTCAGCTATATAGCCCTCCTATCTGATCACAATAATAATAACAGAGTTATTGTAAAAACTTTGTTTGCCTAATGGAACAGATAAAGGTGCTATCTCTTTCCCAATTATTTTTTTATAAATACAGCATTACAACAATTGGCATATTCCATAGCCTAAGTAGCAGAAATCAACTCTTATATAAACCTTCTGGTTTTCTATGCACAGTATAGAACAAACAACCACGAGACTGAAAAGAAGTTAATAATGTAGATTATATTCTGCAATGCTAACCGTAGAGCTTTGACTTTCAATCTAGGAAGGAAAATTAACACAGGTTGAACAGCAATCACTATGAATACGAGATGGATATCTTCTCTTCCTCAAATACAGAGATGAACCACATGCATTAAATCCATTGAACGTACTATTAGATATACTGTTATTACTACAGTAGCAGCATTAGCAATAGAGTAACATAATATAAGCAAATAATAGGTTCCTCTTTTCAAGAATTCTAACATATTCAGGTGGTCCTCATTTAACAACCATTCCTTCAGCGACTGTTCAAACTTACAACAGTGCTGAACAAGTGACAGTTACAACCGGTCCATGTACTTATGGCCATCACAGCATCCTCAGCTCATGATTATGACTTTGCAGTGTTCCAGTCACATGATCGCAATTTGCCACCTTCCCTGCCAGCTTCTGACAAGCAAAGTCAATGGGGAAGCAGCATGAAGTTGCAAATTGTGGTCATGTGAGGTCCTTGCTTTATGACCCACGCAGTCCTCACTTAATGGCAGCAACCAGGACTGTTGTAACTGCTATTGCTAAGCAGTGCAGTCATGTGGTTTTTCAACTTACAACCATGTCACTTAACAACCGTTTCCAGTCCCAATTAGCATTGTTAAATGAGGACTACCTGTATTATAACCAGGTGGAAGAAGACAGAAGAAAAGCAAAAAAAATAGAGAAGGAACAAGAGCTAAATATGAGCAAATTCAAGACTAATATTTAGGTTATTTCCAGATGGCAATCAAGAATTAATTCTTAGATCATAGAATCAAGTTTAATTAATAGCTAAATGATAGATAAAGCTTCATAGAAGTTGTAGAAGTTTTGTGGCAAAAAAGCAATATAAAGTAAATCTTGGATGAAATTTAAGGCAGCAATGGAGAATTGTCAATGAGAAAAAGAAAGGCTCAGGAACCTCAGACTGATAAAATTCAAGCAGTGAAGTTCATGATCTGGAAAATACTAGGATTCAAGAACAGTACTTATGAAAGAAATGGGAGAATGTATAGAGCTTTAAAAAATAAGAACAAATAATCTGAAGTAAATACAGGAAATTGAAAGCCAATGTGAAGATGAACAGGTTGCTTAATCGTGGTTTATTTATATGGGTTTTCTTCCCTCTGCAGATATCCTTAAAAGATTCTAGAGCTGAGCTGCATTTTGACATGCCTAGATGGCATCCATCTATTTTATATGTCTTTAGAACTTATCTTTATCAGCTCCCTGAGGACAACATAGGACAAAAATCCTGAAATATCACAGATTGCGGACAAGTGGGAGGGACTGAGTGAATGCATAGATGACCACTCGAACAACCACAGTGAAACTGAAGCAAACTGTTTTCTTTTTCATGATCTCTGTGCATCATACATACGATTAACATGATTTATTTAGAATTAGATAACACAGGTCTGTGAAACAAAGCCAACAGCATAGCCAGGCAAAAAAGCACCATTTTGTATCTAGATGATAGTAGTGAAAAAAGGGACAGAGTGGTAATTTGACAAACTCCATGGAAGGTAGCTTCAGAAATTGCCACTGTTCTAACTGAATGGATCTAGCATCTGCTAGAGGCAGCTTTAATAATGATGGACCAGAGCTAATGGCTCTACTAACACAACAGGAATTTGTCTGTGAAGAAGTCTGCAAGCCCCTCTGTTAAACATGCTTTCCAGAACAGTAAATGCTGTGTCTGTTAAAATGAGGGTGCCCTATCAACATAAAATGGTAAGGCCCAGAAAACATCAGAATTCAGGGACAACTATATTTCAGTTGTTGGAGAAAGAAACAAAACAGTAAAACAATATCCTGGCTCAAATGTCTACGTTTCTAATTGTTTCATCTTAGTATCAGAATTTGTAAGCTTTCCAGAGTCTGTTGGAATAGATGGCCATAATAAATGTAATGATATACATACATACATACATATAAACAGGCATAACCTTAGGAAGAAAGTGATGTCTAGATGCAATACCCAATGAAAGGCAATATATCATGTATCCAGGCAAGCTGAAGTGTTTGCTAAAAATGAATGAAGGTCAGATTCAAAAGCAGAGGTGTTGTTAGGCTAAAAGCTAGGAGTGTTTGTTAAAGCTGGAAGCACAACAGAGAGACTTCATGATGGAGGAACCAGAGACCAAGTAAAGTAGAAATACTTAACATCCCTCAACAAAGACATGAAAACATAAAATACTGCTCTATAGGAACATAAATTGCAATAACTGAAAATAACACTTTAAAACAGGAATATAGAAATAAACGTTTAAAATAGACAGCACTAACTGAAAGACAATTAACTATGACTCTGACATGATAAAACTGTTCACGTGAGCACAAATGTAGAGAAGATATGCTATTTTGCTTTGTAAGAACGCCAAGCTCATAGTTTCTTAATGTCTTTTAACAATAGGAACTTCAGCTATCAAGAGATGTATCGAGACGGCATACTGTAAGGCACAGAGACAAAAAAGCCGAGATACAGAAAGTACCCTTCTGCAAAGAAATATGATTCTGAGCATTTTGAAGCTGCTAATGCCTTTTTTGGGTGAATGTAGGTTAGGCAAGTTAGTGGGTAACCAAGGCATCATGAAGCTAATGACTGATCAATCCTATCAGAACTTTAAGATGGAAATAGATCACCATCCTTGCTGGACAAAAAGATCCAAAGTCTTCCAAACAGCAACAAGTTTGCTACCATTGATATGCAAAGTTCTGATACAACCATAACATGTCCCAAATCCTATTAAAGATTAATCTGTGGTTAGAAAGCAATTTGCCAGCAGATGGAGCCAAACTAGTCAACTGATATACTTTACCCTCTTTGTGAATAACTTCTTTTTCTTCTTTGTAAGGGTGGAGCCAGAGTTTTGAGAGTGTGTTGGACCTTCTTAAATAGTTCCTAAGTAGAATCCTGGTCACAGTGAACAATACAGAAGAATTTGCAGAAGTCCAAACAACTGTTGATATTGCAATAGATGGTACTGTAGGTGTGTTTGATTCCGCAGACATGTAAGACACAACGTGCTCATTGCTGAATGGCATTTAAAATTAACCTTCAATATATGGAGGCACTTGCTGGTTCCAGCGCTGCTGAGTAAGACACATGAAGTGCCTGCTTCCTTAATAGGGCTCTTAAATTGAGAGAACTGTTGTGATGTACTACTCTGTAAAGCTTTGGCAATGAAAACAAGAGTCAATTAAATGTCTCTCAGACACAAAAACAAAATATATGCCTATCTAATGAAGGTAACTTATTTCCAGAATTTCATTACTTATGGGACAGATTTTATGACCATAAGTGCATGTCAAAGAGATGGACAACTGAACAAGAACTGTCCAAACACAAATTAAAAAACAACAAAACTACAATTAACGCCACGTTTATCTCATGAAGAGAAGAGAATATTCCTAAATGCTATTTCAACAGCAATAAAAAAGAACTGAAGAGAATTATGGTAAGTCCTAGGAGCATATACTGTGAGAGGGTATTTCCTAGGTCCATCAAAATGCAGCTCAGCACTAGGATGCTCCAAAGATTCTGACATGACAAAAACATACATGTGATGTATAAAGACCACAAACGAAGTGAGGAATGCTCCTACATGAAAATAGAGAAATAAATGATTTTGGCAATGAATTTCTGGATTTCTCCAAATGTATTGGGCTACAACCTCCAACATTCTTAGCAAGCATAATGGAAGTTATAATTCAAGAAACGTAGAAGGCACCAGGTTTGGGTAGGTAAGCTACTCTAGAGATAGGAAAAAAGAACTATAAGACGACTGAAGCAATCATAGCAAGATATGACCTGACCAAAAGCAGAGGGTGTACAATGGGAAATAATATACAAAATATTGTGGTTTAAAATGTTTGTGAACCATAGTCAATGGCTTAGCATAAGGCATGTACCTAGTCAAAAGTGGCTTAACTGACAGTGTATTTAGGAAATCAGTATGATAAGGAAAGGGAAAATAAAGCTTTTAAAAATATAGATGGAAATTTGTCTTATTCAATTTCAGTGAAATAAAAGACAAAATAAGCTTATTACCTATTCAGAGTGAATTACTTACATGAGCAAGGGAAAAAATTAAAATATATAGATGCTATAAAACAGTACTCATAGTTTTTATTGGTATCAAAAACTTCAAGGAATTAAAAAAGGTATTAGCTGAATTGTTCTAAGAAACAGGCACAATATTGTTTTTACACACCTTTGGATCGAGTGGAGATATCCATCCCTTCTACTACGTCCTGCTCTGCTTTTATTTCTTCTTCAGCCAAGCTGTAAGAGTACAGAGATATTGATGTTCGCATATTTATATTCATTATAGTTTAAAAGTGAAAGAGCAGAAGACAAAACAATAAGTAACACGATCCAGATTTCCTTGTGTTGCTTTCAGTGGTGTTACGATTTATAATAGTGGCAGTTACATTTCCCTTCAAAAGTCAAGCCTGTAACTGACAAAGATTGTATACAGGTAGTTCCCAGTTTAAGAACGAGTTCTGTTCCCAAGATCTGTCCTTAAGTCGAATTTGTACGTAAGCTGGAACAATATTATTGTATAATACTGTACAAGTAGTATTGTGTAATTAACTCAAACCATTGTGTATTTAACTCAAATAATTGTATATTTAACTCGGATTTTGCTACAACAGGCTCTGTTCTTAACTATGGGTCATCCATAAATCGGGCATTCTTAAGCCGGGGACTACCTGTACTAGAATCTGCAATGACCAAAGATTTGCAGCAGTAATGGTATGGAAGAGACAAGTTACAAACTAAATGAAGATCCTGAGACCCTGCTGAAATGTGGTACCTATGCTTCCTTTTAACTGAAATCTGGGACAATTCCAGCTTAGTGATAACATGACACATACTTGGAACAGATCCTTTGGTCTGTTTCAGAAATACTGAAACAGATAAATTAGATTACTGTATCTTTACCAAAATAGGTTCAGTCACTTCGTCAACATATAGCTCCATTTTCCTATTACTACAAGTATAAAACTAAAATTCACATTTTACTACTAAAATGTAGGACAAAAGCAGAAAAGACGTAACTGCTGTATGGTTGAATGCATGGTGACTTGAAGTCGGCTATATATTATTTCAGGAATTGTAATAATTGTGACACTGAATACCATTCCAGCACTACATTTTTTTCACAGTAAAACAAAACAAAGCAAAATGTTTAAAAATACAGTCTCATTGAAAAGTTCTGGCTAATTCCTAACCAGAGATGGGAAAAAAATGAAAGTGAGAATGCATACATTTTCCAAAGAACACAACATATGCTAGATACAGTGGGGCAAAAAAGTATTTAGTCAGCCACCAATTGTGCAAGTTCTCCCACTTAAAAAGATGAGAGGCCTATAATTTTCATCATAGGTATACCTCAACTATGAGAGACAAAATGAGAAAAAAAATCCAGAAAATCACATTGTCTGATTTTTAAAGAATTTATTTGCAAATCATGGTGGAAAATAAGTATTTGGTCACCTACAAACAAGCAAGATGTCTGGCTCTCACAGACCTGTAACTACTTCTTTAAGAGGCTCCTCTGTCCTCCACTCGTTACCTGTAGTAATGGCACCTGTTTGACCTTGTTATCAGTATAAAAGACACCTGTCCACAACCTCAAACAGTCACACTCCAAACTCCACTATGGCCAAGACCAAAGAGCTGTCGAAGGACACCAGAAACAAAATTGTAGACCTGCACCAGGCTGGGAAGACTGAATCTGCAATAGGCAAGCAGCTTGGTGTGAAGAAATCAACTGTGGGAGCAATAATTAGAAAATGGAAGACATACAAGACCACTGATAATCTCCCTTGATCTGGGGCTCCATGCAAGATCTCACCCCGTGGGGTCAAAATGATCACAAGAATGGTGAGCAAAAATCCCAGAACCACACGGGGGACCTAGTGAATGACCTGCAGAGAGCTGGGACCAAAGTTACAAAGGCTACCATCAGTAACACACTACGCCGCCAGGGACTCAAATCCTGCAGTGCCAGACATGTCCCCCTGCTTAAGCCAGTACATGTCCGGGCCCGTCTGAAGTTTGCTTAGAGAGCATTTGGATGAACCAGAAGAGGATTGGGAGAATGTCATATGGTCAGATGAAACTGAAGTAGAACGTTTTGGTCTAAACTCAACTCGTCGTGTTTGGAGGAGAGAGAATGCTGAGTTGCATCCAAAGAACACCATACCTACTGTGAAGCATGGAGGTGGAAACATCATGCTTTGGGGCTGTTTTTCTGCAAAGGGACCAGGACGACTGATCCGTGTAAAGGAAAGAATGAATGGGGCCATGTATCATGAGATTTTGAGTGAACACCTCCTTCCATCAGCAAGGGCATTGAAGATGATACGTGGCTGGGGCTTTCAGCATGACAATGATCCCAAACACACCACCCGGGCAACGAAGGAGTGGCTTCGTAAGAAGCATTTCAAGGTCCTGGAGTGGCCTAGCCAGTCTCCAGATCTCAACCCCATGGAAAACCTTTGGAGGGAGTTGAAAGTCCGTGTTGCCCAGCGACAGCCCCAAAACATCACTGCTCTAGAGGAGATCTGCATGGAGGAATGGGCCAAAATACCAGCAACAGTGTGTGAAAACCTTGTGAAGACTTACGGAAAACGTTTGACCTCTGTCATTGCCAACAAAGGATATATAACAAAGTATTGAGATGAACTTTTGATATTGACCAAATACTTATTTTCCACCATGATTTGCAAATAAATTCTTTAAAAATCAGACAATGTGATTTTCTGGATTTCCCCCCCATTTTATCTCTCATAGTTGAGGTATACCTATGATGAAAATTACAGGCCTCTCTCATCTTTTTAAGTGGGAGAACTTGCACAATTGGTGGCTGACTAAATACTTTTTTGCCCCACTGTATGATTTATGAGGTAGCAAACATCCATCAATATTAATGGGCTATTGACAGCCTGATAAACTTGTCTAATTCCCTTTTAAAACCATACATATGGCTATCATTAACATAACTCTAAGAGAGGTCACGAGGGGATTTGAACCTCAATGGTGTGCTGATAACACCCAAATTTATTTCTCTGTAGAATCTTCAGGAAATGATATAGCTCCCTTGAATAAGTAAATACTAAGTTGGATAACTAATACACTGCAACTGAAATCAGATGAGATGGATGTGCTCATTCGTAAGGGTAGAATTCCAGAGAAATGATAAATCTGCCCATACCCAGCTGGCTCGGTGACTTTGGGGTAGTCATTCTCTCTCAGCCCAACCCACTTCACAGGGTTGTTGTGAGGAAAACAGGGGGAGGGAGCATTATGTACATCACCTTGAGTTGTGCAAAATAAAAGGCTGGAAATAAATTCAAATCCCATTAATGTATACTTGAAGCTTGAATATTTTGTGCCAACATACATCATTTTACACTTGCTTATATTAAACTTTATTTGCCATTCTGAAGCCCATTTACCCAGTCAGAAGATACATTTTTGGAGCTTTCCACAATCTGATTTTTAGTTCTATTACTTTGAACATCAACAAACATGGTGACTTCACTATTCAGCCCAAACTCTAGTTTTTTTCTATATAATTAAAGAACACCATTGAAATTCTTTGGTCATTACTTTTAATATTTAAATTGTCACAAAAGTACTGCCCAAAGATGTTTAAATTTAATCAAATTCTAGTACTGGAAGAAGCCATTTAGGCCATCAATTCCAACCCCCTGCTTGGTACAGGAATCCAAATAAAGCATCCCATCCCAAATTAAAGACAGATGCTTTAATATATGGGTGTAGATAACTTATCTGGATAGCTGGTATCAAATTTTTACTGTTACAAAGCTTTTTCCTAACATTCAACCAGAAACAACTGCCTTCCTATAACTTAAATTCTTTATTTTGTATCTTGCACTATGGAATGAGAAAGAACCTTTTTCTATGTAGCATCCTTTCAGCTATTTGATGACTACTATCATACCCTCCAAATCAGCTGTCTTTTTGAAAGCTAAACACACTCAGCTCATTCAATCCCATTTCACAGGCTTAATTTCAAGTCCCCTGATAATTTTCATTGACCTTTTGTGAACGTGTTCCAAGTTCTCTGAAACTTAATCTTTCTTATTCTTTCTTAATGTTTCCAATCAAGAACAAGATACAATACTTGAGATGAGGTCTGACAAAAGCCTAACACAGTAGAGTGATTATTTCCATGATACAACCTAAAACTACCAGAGCTCCATGTGGCTCTCACTTTGATGATGTTCCAGAAGTCTTTAAAAACGTAGCTCTTCTCCCAGGCCTTGGGGCTAGGTTGGTTGTAGAGTCAATGTGAGCTGTGTTTTATGGTATATGGAGTATGGTTTGTCCAGATGCATATAACTCTTTTCCTTATTGTTTTCTGTCTTTTTAAGTGTAAACTGTCCAAGTCTTGTTCTGGAGTCAGGTGGCCTCAAAAATTAATAAATAATAACAGCAATATGATTTCCTTGTAACCACATCACATTGCTGGTTTTTATTAAAGCTTTCACAGATACTATTATCAAATCAGGTTTCCTCTTCTTATATCTGAGCATTTGATTTCTGCTTCCTTAAGCAAACTTTGCATCTATGTCTTAAATTTCATTGTTATTTGCAACCCATTTCTCTAAACTATCAAGATCATTTTGAAATCTGTTTAGGGTACCAGTTACCTCTCCCAATTTTGTATCTTCTGCAACTCTGAAAAGCATTCTCTCCACCTCTTAAAATTATTTAACAATAAAGGACCAAGAACTGATCCTTGCAGTACACTCTTGATGATGACCACTGAGTACTGTTTCAGAGCCAGTTATGTATCCACTCATACCATCCAGTCCATACTTAAATACCTTGCAAATCAGCATCTCATGGGGCACTTTATCAAATACTTGACAAATCCATGCTGTGTTCTGGTAATTAACAAATTGTTTTTATGGTGCTTACAGATTGATTTCTTTATGATTTGAAGCTTCCCGGGTATCAACGTCAGACTGACAGCTCTGTTGTTTTCTGGATCTTTCTTTTTTCCCTTTTTTGAAGACAGGGACAACATCTACTCTCCTCCAGTCATCTGGAGTCATCCATTCATCTACACTATCTATAGTGTAAAAATCTATAAATCTAAGTTGAAAAACAAATAAAAAATAAATTGTAACCTTTAGTGACCTGCCTTCCAGATCAATACTTAAATAGCTAGGAAATTATTAAGTGATATTAAAGGTTTTGGGAAGCTCAAGTATTAGAAAACTTAAGTGGAAAATGTTGAAAAGCACCTGATAAAGCTGTCTAGATGTCATGAACAGAAACAGTTACACAGTAAAGTGATTAAAAGACAGAAGTTCAAGTAGCACCTAGAAGGAATATTAAAAATCATCTAATAAAAACAAATTTGCTGCATTTGATCAAAAACCAGAATTCTCAATTCAAGATCAGTTAGCTGAATGTTTCTGGGAAGCTCAAAATGAGCATGTCTATACATCTGCCTATGGCTTTATAAATTATAGCGCATTATTTTCCTGTGTTGTTAATCAACTTCAAGATATTCCATTCTCCCTTCATATGTAATGGAGAACTCTAGGTTATCATAACCAAGGACTTTCACACATAAGCTAGTTCTGAACAGAAATAAAATAATGGTTAAGAGAATGGATGCTTTCTACAATTTTGTGAACTATCATTCTCAAGTCCAGACAAACTCCCAATGCACCATCAAGGACAACTACAGTTTTATTTTCATTCCCTTTCCTAATTTTTTTTTAATGTTATAACATATTTAACCAGTTTTGTTAATAAGCTTTCTAATATAGCCCCCAATTCTTGTATAAGTAGCATATAAAATGGTATTATATACTGTATTAGAACTACTTGTCTTAGGGCATATCATTTTACAACTGAACTCAAAGTACCTCACTTGGTATTCTGTAACCAAAGCACACTCTGGGGTGCTTCTGGAAAGTCTATAGTTTGTTTTGTACTTAACCATCCCACATAAAATAGTTTTATTTGTATTTTTAAACAGTGAGATTGTTCATGAATATGCTAAACTATAAACAATACCAGTCCAATACAGATTAATGGAAAAAACCAGTTTTTGCCTACCATAATCTAGTTTTTAAGAGATTAGTGGTTTGTATCAGCCTTGGGCACAGAAGCCACCTGCTAGAATTCTTTTACAAAGTATATGGTACATTCTAAATTAATTTCTGATATATCTAAATATTTCTTTAAAATAGTAAGTGCTCTTTTGGAAAGAGGGGCTGATATAATTCGATAAGGAATTTATTTCTGTCTTAATCTACTCCTTTTTACTTCCTCAGTGTCCAAAATTATGAAAATTCTTATGTTTCGAAAAGAGCCATTCAACTCTTGAGAGGGAAGGAGAGAGAGGGAGAGAGAGGGAGGGCGAGAGAGAGAGAGAGAGAGATTCATTCATTCATTCATTCAAATCAGAGCAAGGAACTTTCTGGAATCATGTAGAATGAAACACGGGATGAAATGCAGTAGAACAGGGAAAGAAACTGAAAAGACTTCTTTAACAAGCAAAATATTTTTTTATTTGAATTAAATGGTTTCTCCCAATATACTACACCATAACTAACTGAACATTATGCAATATGAAGATATATGTTGTTTACCATTTATAGTTCTTAAGGCTAGAATAAACTTGCATTTTGACAGAGATAAACAAATATTGGTTGTTTCACTCAGAGAAAGGATACAGGAATTAAATTATGTATAACGGACACATACACAAGTTTCCCTTTTAGTTGTCAAAACACAGTTTTGCAATTTACTCTTTCCAGTTACATAAATTTCCAAAATGTTAAACCATTTGAAAAGCAAAGTTCAAACCTAAAAACACTGTACTGGGTTTTGATATGCAACAAATGGAGCTCCACAAGGTTATAAAACTGTTTTCCCGTATATAGCTGTCAATGGGAAATCCTGTAATTACACTGGAGTTGATTTTATGGAGTGAAATACTCTAAAAATCTAGATAAATCTAGATTTTAAATCATGTGAAACAATGTGAAGACATTTTGAAATGTCAGAAAAATAGGAAAATATGGCTGTTATTTTAAGAATGACATAAATTCAGCGAAATTTTTGTTTCTGCCTAAACCACCACAGCACATACTGAACTGCTTAATTCCTTCACTAATGCCAACGAAGGATGGACAAATCTTCAGGATGTGCATGCATGGGATTAGTATTTGCTTAGGATAACCTAGAGCTGGTAGAACTTCAAGTATGTGCCTTCCATCCCATCACAATTTATTTATAACCTGTTTAAATAGATCAGTCCCAAAAGGATTTGAAGAGACAATAATTCAAAGAAACATTTCCCAAACAACTGCACTTCATATATTTGCAATACTTTTTCTTTCTAAAGCTCTTTGTATTAAAAAAAAAATCACTTGCATTAAGAGAAATGCAACCAGAAAGTTGCATTTAATATTAATAAACAAGAACAAAGATTAAAGGATCAATGTGCATCGACTTTTCTAACATATTGAACAGTTATTCTTCCAACTCATTGTAATAACCTTGTTACAGTTCCCTTTAAAATGCAGTTACGAAGGTAATTGTTTGGGATTTTCTACCAGATTTAACACTACATATATATAACACCTATAATATTACAAAAAAAATATCTTCTGTTTTCTGACACTGTATTATTTTCTTGAGAGGGCAGACAGAAGTGTTTATATTAGTAAATCTTTGCCAACTACAACATGAAATGACTTGAATTTATATTCGCCCCCAAACTAATCTCAGAATTTATCAAGTGCAGTAAGAAACACCCCCCAAAGCCACAAATCTTATGAATGAAACTAATTTCTTGCACAAACACTTTAGACCTTTGCTGACAAACAATTTACAAGTAAAATTCCCCCATACCCTTTTTCAAATAAAATCTGGGTATTGAAAGATACAAATGAACCCAACTATCAAAAATGCTTGTAGTGTACATTTTACATAATTAAAATAACATTCTTTATTGGTAAGGAATTGTGATTTGCTTTTAAAAAAACCTCTAAACTTATATTTTACATAAATAAAATACTGCATGTCCTTTAAGAACCAATCTTTACTGTAACTTCATTATTTAACATATGGATAAATGCAGAAGTATCTATGCATTCTCCTAACCTAATTTATCTATATAAATGAAAAGTTGTAGATGAACTGCTACACTTGGCATTTAGATAGGAAATCCAATAATGGAAAACAACCAGACAATATTGTCCATAATGTATTCTCACTACTGTAATGGAATAACTTATCAAGAACCATACATTTGGGGGAATTGTTCTTTAAATAATAATAATAATAATTAAAAAAAAAACAATGCTCAACACTAAGAACTACAGTTCAATTTTATCTTCAAAATAATTGATGCTTCTGCAATACAAGTAGCAAGCATAAAGTAAAATGTTTAAAACTGCATTTAATGAAACTGAGATATTATTTTGCATGTCATAACTGAATAAATAGCATCTGTGTATAAGCACTCACCTATAACAGTCTCTTACTCATCGGTAGCTATGCTATTTATGCAGGATTCTTAAAATGGCGTCTGACAGTACTGCATTGCCTCATTCCTATACAGAGGCTAAAATGGTAGCAATTTATTCAATAACTATGACCTTGTTTAAGCAGTAAGATTTTTAAAGCAATTAAATAGCAAAAATATTACAAGATGATAAAATATCCAACAATGGTAAACTAAAACACCCAAGACTAAGAACACTGTTAAGACACAATTTGCTAAGGGAGTCCTTCAATCAGAATATGTAAGAACTGATTCTGCCTCCAATTACCCTGCAAAGTCTAATGTATTTTAAGATTAAAAATAATGACTAATCTGGTAAAGTAAAAGGAACTAAATGTTTTATGATAAGATTAAGACATTTTGTTTTGTTTTTTAAAAAGATATAAGAAATATACAATAATGTTCACAAATCTCAGAACTCATCAGGGACTTATGTATCAACACTTGGCTAATAGGGCAGCAACACCTCAATTCCATGAACTGTTAAAGCCAAATGATTTCATAGAATGGAACTGCACAATCCCAAAATATGGCTAGTTTAACAAAGCTTCTGGCTTAGTAAGCAATTCTTAGTGTCTCAAATATCTTCTTAAAACTTCTGATCGTGTTTTAAATAAATGTATGAAATAATTCTTAGGATTGGTTCTTACAACTGTTAAGAGCAGTGAAACAAGTTTGTAGCAAAAGTATTAAAATCTGTGGTATATAGCACAGTCTATAGAAGAGATAGAATTCTGAACCCATGATATGAGAACATCTCCCATAATGCTGAGATGCCATCCAGGATTTTAATCTGTCACTCTTAGCTCAACATACTCTAGGGCACTGACTTATTACTTTTGAACCCGTCTTCAAAGTAGCACCTGCTTTACAATAGGCTAAATTTCTTGCCAGGTGTAAAACAAATGTAGTCACTTTACTAAAGAAGAGGTCACAGAAGCGATACTAAATGGTAGACGTTAACCAGATTTTTTGTGTACACACACACACAATATAGCTATAAACATACACCACTCATTAGCAACTTGGGTCATCTTGCAATAAAAAGAGAACTGATGTGTAATAGAAGATTATGCAAAATGATGCTAAATTTACAAATAGTAGTATTTGTACTGAAAATGTGCCAGGATCTTCTAAAAAGTTCTTCCAAAATCAACAAAATAGATTGTGTGTGTGTGTGTGTGTATGAGAGAGAGAGAAGGATATTTGTTTTGAGGGTGACAGCACCCTTTGCTTTTCAAGGGTGGCTAAATGCTGTGAAAAAGCTCTACAAATGTAAAGTTTTTTACCCATTTCTATTTGGCACTCAGATAATCTGCACTTAGATTGAAAGGCATGTGTGTTTATTTTAACTCATTTTTATTTGTTTTTAATGAGAATACATGTTGCTTTCTGTGCTATGTTATTGGCATATCTAATTTAAAAAGCAAAGAAACTGAGGGCTAAACTATAATGGTGAATTACATTTATGTTGACCAAAAATATAAAAAGGAATATTGTGCCAAAATAATTACTTTATCTCAAAGGAATATATATTCAGCTATATTATTCAGAGAAATTACAATCAATATTCAAATGCTCTAGTTCAGTTCCATTAGGACAGGAAGAGTGATTGTCTAAATATAAAGTCACTGTTGCTAAAGGAGACCTGCATCATCTTGCTTAAACTGTAATTCTATGCATACCATTCTTAAATGTGACTTATACTATAGGAAACCAAATGTGATTAAGGTATTTTGTAAAAGCATACAAATTATGGAATACTTGAGCTTGACTCATTTTCTTTACTTAGATGGAACAAAGATGGGAGAAATTTCTGGAAGGCCTTTCTCAGCCTTGCTACAGTATCTGTCAATCTTTAACCTATTCTCTGTTTTTATTGGTCAGGCTTTCAACAGAGCAACATGATTGGGCTGATCAGGGAACAACACTGCTGTCTCTCCTTGCCTCAAACATCCTGCTGCAATGCAGACATTTATATTTTGTGAACTATGAAAGAATTAGCATTCAAATAATTTAAAAGGGTAAACTTCAGGGAATTTATGATGCTGTGTTTCATTATGTGCACAGGGGTAGTCCATGCAAATATGCTTCCCTTTGTCAGCAATAGCTCTGGAGATGCAGATCTTGAGACACATCTTTCTTCAACAAAACCTAAGGGAGCCATTTTAATTCAAGCATTCTGAGTTCAGCTCATTTTCCTCCTGCTTCTTCATAAGATAGTATTTTCTAATGTTAAGATTCCACACCCAGCTGCTAATGTGTAATACACTTCTGCAAATACATATATCTGGTCACAATTTTGACAACCAAAACACTAAAACGTATTTCTCAGCTGTATCTTAGTACCATTTATATATATATACTAATAAGTTCTATAACAGATAAAAGCTGGTTAAGGAACTTTAACTCCTCCAGAAACAGACATTGCGGGGGGGGGGGGGAGGGAATATAGTGATTAGGCATTTTTAATGATGATTTGAAGGGTCCACTTTAAAACCAAGCCACAAGCCTTGGTTAAGGACAACAGCAAAAAGGATACAAGTACTAGACTGCAGTTTATCAAGTCCATGATACCCCTGAATAAGCTGTGACAAGGAATTATTTCTCAAGACATATTTGTGCCACAGCACAAGCTGGATTGTTACAAAATGGTATACAAATTGAATACACATCACAATCTGCAATGTTGTGAGAAAATGTCTACTGCAAAAGCTGCTACTTGAGACATGCATATTAAATGTCTCAGTTTTAGATTTTAAACACATCAGTAACTGAAGTGATTTTAAAACCAAATGTCATGCTGGATGATATAAGGTAATAAAAAAACATAGGGTAACTGAAGGATAACCTTATAACACTGTAGTAAGATTACTTTGCTGAAAACTAGCACATTCATCACACTCAAAAGCCAGAGGAAGTATGAATTGGGCTTTAATCTGCAAACGCATTAATTAAGAGCCTCTGTGAACAAAGAATAAGCAGAATGTTGTTTTCAGAAGAAAACAGGAAGTTTATATTTCAAGTATAGCAGAATATTGTGGAAAAATGAAAATTCACATTGGCACAGTTTTTTTAAAAAATAGAATTTTGAAAAAACAGTAATATTTAGTTTTAGTTAATTAGCAAAAGAAAAAAGAAATCCCCTGGATGCATTAAATTTGCCCTGTTAAAAGCAAAAGATTAAAAACTATTTAAATTTATCAGAGAATAGCAGACAAGTTTACTTACCAAACATTCAAGCAACCATCTCATTTTCCCCAATAAATAAGATACAACAAGCTGGCAGATTTGGGATTGACCAAAAGGAAATTTTTGAAATAATTACGTAGCATCATGCCAAAAACAAGAAAAGCCCAAAAAGAAGGGGAAAAAATGAACATGTAATACTCTCATGAACCACACATGATTTTTTATCACTCCACCTCAGAGAACTGAGCCTGTTACATTGCAAAAGAAAAAAAAAAGCACAGTTAAGAAGTCCATTAGTTTTTTGTATTACAAAAAGGTAGATAACAGTTCAAAAATGTGATGTCTTTAAACAGATAAGGAACTGAAACAGATACATAGCTATGTCTGATAGTTTCAGACCCAGACCTTAACTATTTCTGAAACCTACAATAAGAAAATCATTTTTAAAGAGACAGTTTGAAAGGAATATACTTCTCCCAGAAAAATACACACACCCTGCTTCTACAAATCCTGTAAGAAAAAGTATCTATTTTAAGTTAATGTAAAATTGCACAAAAACATGATGTAATAGCACTCCACTACTTAGGCCCAGTATCTGCAATCTGCCATTATCACTATTTACTGCAGGCTAAGTGGCTAAAAATCCCATATTTTATCAGGGGTAACTTAGATTAGCTCTTATTTTCACTGTTTGAAAAGGTAAACTTGCCTGTTCTGCTGTCTGCCATTATCCCTGCTTGTCTCCCTGTAGGGCAGTTAAATGCATCTGCTCCCTAGCTTCCATTTTCTCTTCAGCAGGCATGTGACACAACAGACAATAGTGCAGGCAAACTGCTCAGACACAGAAAGCTGCTTTGGAAGAGCAGTACCTTGACAAACTCTAAAACCACCATCCCCTTGTGAAGAATATGTATGCAAACGTTTTGCCAGTCTGTAAAATAAAGCTATGGCTAATGGCTACTAAACCATGTGACCCAAGAAAGCAATTTTAAACATTTTCAACTTAATAAAGTGCTGTGGGGTGAGTTTTGCGCAACAGATCACAGAGAATCACACTGTTAAGCCACAACTCATAGGTTTCAGAGAAAAAAATGTAAAAAAGTAAAGCTTACCTCTGTGGATGCATTGTTAACACAGTGTTATGTCAATACTTATAAAACATGGAGGACAGGCTCTCAGTACTCAGACAGAAAGGGCTTGGCACTTCAGCTTGATGATCTGTCTCCCTAATAAAAGCTAATCCTGGATTGGCTACTTTGGAAAATCTGAATGTAAAGCTTCAGGGGATTGGCTGAAACACTTCCTGAGCGATTATCTTTGTGCAGCTCTGGCAAGCAGGAGCCATCCTGTGCACAGAGAAGACACAGGCTAAACTAGGCCTGTTTTAGCAAAAGAAACTTAAAAGGAAAGCTGCCCATATACAAACTCCTTGCAGAAAGCAGATTTTCACACAGAGCAAACTGAACACCAAGTGCCAGACTAAAAGACTCTCTCAAACCACATCTGTTGCTTTTGCTTGAGGCTTTAAAAATCTCAGGGTTTCCCAGGTCACAAAAGCTGTTCTCTAGAAACAATTCAGAAAGAAAACAAGAATACCCTAATAGTAAGTGAAAAATGTTTTGAAGCAATACACATGCAGCACAAAGCATGCAGTTAAGTTTATATTAAAGGATCACGGATATGTGCTGTAGTTCAATTGTTATGTAAGATCTATGCTGCTCAAAAAGCACACTCGATTCTTCCAGATACATTTATAAGACTAGTGAACTATGAGAATTCACATTGTGGATTTTTATCAACACACACAATATTGAATAATAAAGTGGGAATTGTTTTCCTAATCACTTGCAATGCTGTCTTCCTAATTAAATAGAAAAGATGCAGAAAATAGCTACATTTTTCAGTAGCATGCTGCTTGATGTTTTCACAAATTTCCCTTATCCCTAAAGTCTTCTAAAGTTGCCAGTTAAACAACAATCTCACCTGCCTCTTAGTCTGCTGCAGCTTCTTATCCATTAACCCTATCACACTCAGCTCTTTTTAAGAGGCAGGCCTTTAAGAGGCGAGTTTCAGTGTGTGGAAAAATACCAGAGCTCTTTTCACCAGGGAAGAACAATGAAGTGCAATGTAAATTTAGCAAATTTTATCTAGTTGCTAAACCAAGAGAAAAGGTGGAGGGAAGGTAATTTTGAACTGTGGCCGTTTTTAAGGAAGGAGAAAAATTGAGGGGTCCTCAATTTTTTCTTCTCTAAAGCACCTTGCATTTCAGTTTATCTACCACAGGCCATGAGTTACACTGCTATGCTGCAGAAAGGAAAACTGTACAGTTATGCTGACTTTTGGCTATACAGTATTTACAAATAAGACAAGTAAAGAAAAATTATAAATGCAATTAAAAATTATAGTGCATGTGAAAGTGCACATTAACAAAATGCAAACAGCAGTTTATATGAAAGATTGAAAGCAAAGATGACCACAAACAGTACGAAACAGGCAAGTTTTGAGTACGTGTCCCAAATATCACATGGATATAGGCCTGTATTTTTATGATGCTATAATGTATAAGAACAGAGAGAATGATCCAGTTAAGGCTGGGCCTTGAAATCAGGAAGGCTACCAACCAAAGTAAGGCTCTTTCTTAAGTGCCTTTCTAAAATCCTTCAGTTTACAATCACAATGAAAGCTAAATAAATTACTCTCCCATTTCTACAGTAGTGGTATGATGAAAGTTCATACAGATAGATACAAATCTTAGGTGGTGTCTGCATAAATCCAATGCAAGAAATAATAACAGACTATCATGCCTCTGTGTGTGTGTGTGTGCGTGTGTTTTCCCTGAGATCACAATCATCTTCAGACTTTGCAGGGAAATTCTCACACTATTAAGAAGCTGGATGTTCTCTGTCAAAGCTGTTTTTCAGCCCATACTCATAAATTAAGCCCAATGCTAATTTCATATACAATTTTGCTGTACTTTCTGATAGGAAGACATTTCATTTTTCAAATTCCACCCATTTTTCAGGACAGAGAGTGGTAAAACTCTTAATGCATTTTCACAATTTTTGTTCTCCTTTTGAAATGCAGCAGGAAGTTTGTTTGTAATAAAAGGGGTAGGTACAGACGAAAGACATGAGAAAACAGAAGGCAAATTCATGGAATCCATCTATTGTTTGATGAGCATAATACAAATGGCCCAAATAATAAATACTTGTGTTAATGTCTCAAAGTTCATCTCAGTAAACATAAAAACACTGCTACAATTCCAACTCCAAAGGCAAAACAGAGTAATCAAGCAGTAGTGCTGTTTATCAACGAAATGTTATTCAGTGGCAGAAATGGCTGAATAATAAAGACCAGCACATGATCTGAATTCTGATAATCCTTTGTTTCCTAGAGTTAAAATCCACACCAATAGCCTAGTACATGACAGATAAAAATGTTACAGCTTCTAGCACACTGCATATTTTAAACTGAAATAGTCTAACAAATATGTTTGAAATACATGTCCACTTTCATGCCTTTTTTCCCACATCCAATGGTGTCAACATACTGACACCATGATACAGAAAACTAAGTATGCCACGTAATCTCAGAATAATCACATGCCTAATCCAGTATTTAAAATGATAATACAGATTAAAATCCTCATTATCTTTTGTTATCAAAAGATGAGAAAAATCCAAAGATTTATTTCTGTTTTAGTAGCATCATGGAGAAAAGATGGTTAAAAAGCAGTAGGAGATAACTCACATGATTTTATGTTGATTTTTAAATAAAAAACTTTTTTCTCCAAAAAAGTTCATGTTACAGATAAGACAGAAAGATACTATCTTGCTTTCCTGTCTCAGAAGGAATTTGAATCCAGATCTCTGAGTTTCACCATTTAACTATACTGGCTCCCCCGCCCGCCGTGTTTGGTTACTTGCCAGTCTAAATGGCAGAACTCCAGCTTTTCTTCTTCCCAGACTGTTTGAACACGTAGTTGCTGCATGAAGAAAGCCCCACCTACTTACTCTTCCTGAGTCTGCTGCCAGTGAAGTAGACTGGAATTATGTAAATCATGGTTCAAACAACACAACCAACCCCGTTCCGTTGTCAGCTTGCCACACAAAGCTACTTTATTTTCAAATTATTACTTTTCAGGGCCTGTGTACACTACTTTGATAGGGAGAAGATAACGGCACCATTCCTGTAACAGATTGCAAATACAGATCTGAGACAATGTTCCTATACAATAAATAGGCAACTATAAAGGGAATGTAATGGTGGGCAATGGGGTGAGAGTGCAAACAGAGAAACATGATGCATCATGACACCACCTCAGAGAGTAAAAGGAATGAGCGAAGGAAATACCTTTAAGTTTTCCAGTATACTAAACAAATTGCGTAGGTTAGAAATACCCCACTACCATTTTATTGAGGACTTGTACTATTAGTACGTGACACTTAAAAAAGGTAAAAATCATAAGACAGAGCACTCTGAAATATGTTTGTGAAAAAGATAGTTTCAACACCATTAAGCAAGGACATGTAGAGCTGGGTACAGTACTCAGAACATGTGACCAGAATGATAGCTTTTAACACAATCCTGCACTGTAATGAAGAGATGACCCAACTGTAAGCTTCTGTGATGTACTTTAATTTTCACTAGAGTCCTGAGACCTATGACAGGAGCTAAGTTTAAAAGACGGAAGACAAACTTTGAATAAAAAGATTCTGATCTGAACTAGTAATACATGAAAAACCTACTCTTGGTGAATTTCTTGTCCTCCCAAATAATTAGAGGACCATTCATTTTGTTGTTGCTACTGTTACATGATTAGTAAGAACCACACAGAGCTCTAACAGTAGAGCTTATAATCGAATTTATAAAATTTAATCACTGCTTAAATTACCCCATCTCCTCCCTATTCTTATACCAACCCCCCCAGTAAATTTACAAAAATGAAAGCACCCTTAAAAAAAATTAAAATTATATCTATAATAATTTAATTATTATGGGGAAATAATGGAATAAATGTGTAATTTGTAATTGAATGGAGACAAAGTGCAAGCAACAATTGCCCCTGCATTCACATTACTATCACACCTTCCAGTGAATGGGTACCCTTCCCAATTTAATGGTAAGATTTAAAAAAAAAAAAAAAACATAAAACCCTGCAGGGCCCCAATTGGATTGGGGGCCACCAAACTCAGAGTGGGGGAAGTGAATCCTTTCACCAGCGCCTTTGTTTGAAAAATAACCTTCTGCTCACCCATGGGGGAAGGGGCAGAAGCAAAATAGGAGCAGCTGAGGCACTGCGGCAGAAGTGACTCTGCCTGCAGTCATTCTTTCACCTTGTTTTTACTTATGGAACTTATTTGAGAAGACCAACCAGACCATGGTTAAAATAAGTTACTTCAAACAAACCCTGGGTAGAAATTGTGTTTAAGATACCCCTCTTTAGTCACAAGTTCCTATGATCTGGGTCTGACGGTAATCCAAACAACGTGGCTTAATTGAGCTTGATGTGCAAACCTGAGTGACTGTGTGGCTTAACCAACAAACCACACTTTAAGCAAATCATGATTTAGCACGAATGTATGAACTTGACTATCAGTTGTTGAAACTAGCCACGTGACTTTATTCTGCTGACGATTCGATTTCTGTATTGTTCGTATCAAGAACAACATTCCCAAACAAATACAACTAAAATACAGTTGATTCTCTGCGGGAAACATGTCTTGGCTCTGGGACTGTAATGGCACTGATGGTGGCTGGGCATTCAGCCAAACTGACACACTCAGTCTCTGGAGAGAGGATTTGGTCATATATCAGACAGTAATTTAATAGCAGCAATAGCTAGAGAACAGGCCTCGAGTTCTGATCTTTAAATCAACAAAATGGTTTATTGAACTAAAGTAAAGGATCTCAAGTACTGGCAAAACAGAGTAATTGGGGCTTCTCTCAGGTAACTTGTATTGTTTTGAATGTAAGAAGCATTGCCTCACTATGGTAAACATGTTATTTAAGTATTAATAAAAAGAAAACGCTGGAAGGGATCTTGGAGCTTGATCTTCCTAATCTGGAATTATGTTGCACACTATGTCCCAGATGAATGAAAGGGGAAAGTACCATTTTATTGGAAAAAATGTATGTTGCTGAGAGCAAGCAAATGTTCAAGCTTCAGACTAAAGCAGCTGAAAGAAACCCCTGCTGCAATCAGTGAATGAAGTCTCTTATCCTGTAATAAAAGGCAATTAAAATGCATGGCCTACTGCAGGCTGAGCCAATTGCTTTTCCGGGGTGTGGTTATTTAGGTGGGGAGAGGGGTAAAAGGGAGAGGAAAAACAATGAAATAGGAAGAACCGGAAGGCAGAAATACACAACTAAAGTCAGAGATGTTAATCAGCAGCTGTCTGAAGAAATAAAATAGTGAAAGGTAAAGAGACCACAAAAACAAATTAAAGCCCAAGAGAAACCTACGGATGTAGGAATATATGAAAGAGGCCAAAACCAATCACAACCTCGTAAAGAAACCAGAAACATTTTCAATTGTTCTTTTTAAGGAGAGTTTCAAAGACAACACCTACTACATATCATTAAAATGAGATAACATTTTGTAAAACAACACATGGACAGCCTACAATAGTGTTATGTTGGCACAGTCTGCTCCTGATGCATGGAAACCCACAGCTGAATACAAAATATTCACACTTAGAAATAAAGAATTATTGATTCAGTAATTTGATCAGCTCATAGTCCTCTTACTATAAGAACCAGTCCTGCTTTCTTCATTTCAGCAGTTTAATTTAGGGATATAGAAATAGTCTTTTTTACTGCATTGATTAAGTAGTTTAGAGCACTGCAAATCAGAAATCTCCCCTCCTATAACATTTCTCCTCTGACACAGAAAAATAAAGATCACTCAAGAAATGGCAATTTTGGCTCACATGGCAGAACCATAATTGCTGAGCTACGTTCAGACAGAAAGGAAAGAATTGCACAAAAAACAGAAAACAAACTATGAAAAGAGGAAAAAAGGTTACATAAAAGTCAGCAGTTCAAATATGTTTCTACAGAACAGCCAGAAAATTGCTGCAGATGGTTTACTACACCAGATGGGACACATGAAGAATGTTTCTGGAAAAAGGGAACACAGTATGATCCAATATTGACAAAAAACAGTATTTCAAAACCAATCTGTAAGAGGGAAAAAAAGTTATACTGACAGACAGAAAAAATATATACATTGATATATGCTACCTTCAAGAGATAGTTAATTTGCACAATAAAAAATAGAATAATTTTTAATCATCATGGCAGTTGAAAATAGGTATTTCTTGAAAGATAATATTCTCAAGATATTACAGTGGCTTTCCGAAAGTCTGTATAAAGGAAATCAAAAAGATGATATGAAGAGTATCAGTCTTCTCTGTCTCTAAAATTTTATGTTTTGGTTTAAAATGTCTAAGCGAAGGTAAAGAGATTGGTACAAACATAGAATATAACTGAAATAATAAAAGAATAAATAATGAAAGATACTGTTATCTTTCCAGGCTCAAAAGCAAGACAGTAATAACGAATAAACAAAATAAGAATGCCAAGCAGGCTTCAGCAATGTCAATCATCTTGAGGAATAACAACAGCCTTGTTTGTATATACGCATCAAAAAGGGTATTAATTTATTTATTTACTATTAAATGAATATTTACCACTTTTTCAGTCCCAGAGCAGCTTCCAAATTTTGTAATAAAAAAACTTATTATTTTTAAAAAATGATACAAAAGGAGGGGGAGGAAACAAATTCAGGCACTAATTCTTAGTTATAAAATTCTGGTATTATAGTGTAGTGTTTCTGGAATAAAAGGTGGAGCAAGGTTTCTGAATTTGCTGTCTCTTGCCTATATATAGAACCAAAAACTGCCATTATTTTCTTCCTGGGAGGCAGGAGGCAGGGGACAATACAGCCTTATAACAATGAAGATTTTGTATTTCATTATCTAAATGTTAAACAAGGTTATCCCAACCTAAAACCTTCTTCTAGTAGATCCAAATTCAGCACAAGCGTTAATTTCACAGCTAAATATGAAGATACTTCTTGCATGCCATCTATGTGCGCATAATTCAGTGGTAACTGCAGCAACCTGCAATGATGTCAAGATGTAAATGTCATGATTGTGTACATGAATCCTGACATCTCATACAAGTATGTAAGTTTTGGCATTTGCATGCTAATATTGCCACACATATTTCATCCTTTGCCCCTCTCCTGGACACCCATTATATCATTTGAATGGTGATCAATGGGCTAAATTAATATTCCTATATTGATAACAGAAAAATGAAGCAGCACAAATCACACCTGCACAAAATGCTGCAGTTTTTCCTCACTTGCTATGATAGGATGATCTTCCTTTGGCAATCTGGAGACCACTTAGCAGTTTTGGAGGAATGAAGGACACAATATGTGGAATTATAATGCAAAGTTAATAAAGTTGTGCCATGGACAGGATCAGGATTTTCTATTCTTTTTCAGGGTTTGGTGGACAGGAATCTTTGGATTTATTATTATTACTACTCCTACTACTACATTAAGTTTTAGGCCTGAGAAAACCGGATCACTGGTTTTCACCAACAACGGTTAAAAGAGGATCTAGTGGCTAAAGGCAACAACAACACTTTGAGGTGTTACATGCTGCCTACCCCTTGCCCTTACAGAGCAGCACTTATTCAAATCATCCAGCCTGGAATAAGAGCTGGGAGATGGGGAGCAGCTTCAGGGGATGAAAGTAAAAATACATTAAAAAAAGAATGCCTTTCAAGTTCTGTCCTGCTATATTAGCCAAAACCAGAGGCATCAACTTTGGCTGTGTGTGTGAGATAACAAAGCTACATATATCCTGCTAAGTCAAGATTTTCAAACTATGGTTATTTTAATAAGGTATGGTGACATGAAGTCAGTCATGCTATGGCTTTTCTCCAGAGCGGAGAAGCCATTATCTTTCATATTACACATACACAAATACATGCACGCATGTTCACTCCCAATAATGTTTGCCCTGGAGTAAATCTCTCCCAGATTTTTAATTTACAAACATAAATGAATCTAGAGAATTGTCCAAGTATGCGGAAAGTACTATATAATTTTGGGTGACCATATTTCACTTCTAAATATGTGATAACCAGTAATCACATAAACATACAATTACATCTTGCACAGAGGAAAGCATTAAAAAATATTTCTAGAAAAAAAATCAGATTCACATATGATGATGGGGCAATAAAGGTACAGTCAAAATAGAAACTGAAATTGAACAATGGTTGATTAAGGTATGTATTCAATAGGATATATTTTTCTCCCTTTTTCATGCATCTCATGAAGGGAGCCACAAGTCACAAAATCTTATGCCTTTTAATACATTTTGTTAGTCAGAAAAGATGCTACCAGACTCTTGATTTTTTGCCACTACAAACTAACACAGCTCTCCTCCTACTATGTCTTGATATCACAGCATATTATATATGCAGTAGTGATAATCTCCACATCTCACATCTGAGGCATATGAAGAAGCCTGCCAACCCAGAAAAATGAGTGGTTCAAGATTGTAATGCACTCTTCGATCCATAGTGAAAATGTACTTTTAAAATAGTTTTTGAAAAGTTCTATTTTTAAGTCAGACACTTTCTGTATTAGTTCAGCACTACTTCACAGTAGATTTTCTGTTGGAAAGCCTGGTGCTACTATGCTATCCTTTCTACTTTTAGCTTAAAAGTCCAGCAGAAGGGGCAGGTTGCAGACCCCACCCGTCAAGGAATTTCGATTGGTGGGGTCTAGGCAGAGAGCCTTTTCTGCTGTAGCGCCCGCCCTATGGAACATCTTGCCGCCTGAGGTGCGGTGTGCCCCCTCCCTCATGGCCTTCCGGAAAGAGATCAAATCCTGGCTCTGCCAGAAGGCTTGGGGGCCAGAGGGGGGCCCGCACCTATGGAGATGGCTGGTGGGGTGAGGGGTTGTCCCCCCCCCAGCATCTTACAGGTTTTTTAGGGCCAAATTATAGGAGGTTTTAGGCCATTTTTATATATGTTTTTAACTATTTATAGATTATGTCTATGTCTGGAGAGTTCTGTGTTTTTTCTTTTTTATTATTGTGAGCTGCCCAGAGTCACCCATTGGGGGAGATGGGCGGCATACAAATTTGAAAATAAATAAATAAAATAAAAGAGATGAAGAGGAAATACTTCAAAAAGATATTGAAGTAAGACCTTTCTTATTATTTTCATCCCATTGCAACCAAAAACAAAGCAGCCACCTTCCCATTATGCAAACGTAAAGCCTCCTTTAAATTGAGCTTGATTCTTGGTGACTTCATCAACATATTCTGGAAGTTTTCTCAGCAGCAGTACAGAAGTGGTTTGCCATTGCTTCCAGATTTTTTTTTTTTAACTTCCAAGTCTAGTCTAGAGCTCTGATGTTCCCTGGATGGCTACCATCCAAAGGTTAACCAGGCCTGATCTTTAACTTCCAAGCCTAGCAAGGAAACAATAGAGAGCCAGTGGTTAAGGTACCCGGCTAGAAACCAGGAGACTGTGAGTTCTAGTCCCACCTTAGGCACGAAAGCCGGCTGGATGATTTTGGGCCCGTCACTCTCTCTCAGCTCAACTCACCTCACAGGGTTGTTGTTGTGGGGAAAATAGGAGGAAGGAGAATTAGGTATGTTCGCCACCTTGAGTTATTTATGAAAATAATAAAGGCGGGATAAAAATATATTAAAATTTTCATTGTACTTCAAATCAATTAAAAGCAAATGTGTCATCCTCAAATTCCAATACTAATTCAATCATGCCACCTTCAAATCTCAAATGGACTCCAGCTAATTCATAGACTACTGCACCATTATCTGTCTTACTACAAACTGTAGTAATTCACAGTGCTTATCACAGAACTTCATCAACCTTTGTTATGAGACTAGTTAAACCTCAAGCATCCTACTTTGCTGAGACAATAAACCTGATGCTTTTTCTAAAGGAGTGCTGATATTTCCTTTCTCTCTCTTTCTGCATTATCTAATGATAATTGTGACATTAAGTGTCTCATGTGATTGTACTATATCAGTTTTACTTAGAATTAATTTCTTCCCAATAGCAACCCCATATAGAAACATACATCTTCAAGGAGAATGCTAATTTGGAAGCTTTCTTTCTGATGTAAATATTTAATACAAAGCATGATTTTCAGGTGTGGGTAACTGGCAATTTGAGCAAGCAGATCTAGGTGCTCTCCAGGCATATAGGCCTAACTCCCACAATTTCTTATCTGGTGTGGCCATTGCTGAGAATCTGGGAGCTAAATTCCACATATCCAAAGTATCCTCAGATTAGGAAAGGGTGGTATATATTTTTGATCTTGCTGGGATTGGAAAGGCAATTGAAAATTATATAAATGAATGATTTCATTATTATAAACTTCCATGACAGAACCTTAAATTCCCATGACAAAACCACGTATAGTTGGGACAAGAAGTGTGAAGACAGGCTTGTGTGTACAAGTGTAGAAGTGATGTCAAGATTCTGAGGATTATAACCTTATATTATTATTTTCAAAAGTTGAAAGCTGCTTTGAGAATAAGCAGTGATGAGTGCTACAACTATTTTGCCATTTACACTGACCAGTATTATGTGAATAGATGCAAAACACTGTTACAACAATCTGTGCTTTAATAGTAGACAATCGATAAGTAGACAATAATAGTAAGTAGACAATAAGTAGACAATAATAGACAATACAAAGAGATTGTACAGTGGCAGGATGAAGAAGAATGATTACAAATCAAGAGTCAAATCCTTCCCCTTCCTATTGTTTTTCCTTCACAATCCCGTCCTCCCAATTCCTTTCCTTCAGGGGATGTTGTAAAGGAAAGTAGCAGGCAGAAGTGTTCTATATAGCCTACTGTACTTTAAATTGCCCACATTATGCTTCTTTAAGGTGACACAATCAGCATTTAAAGACATTAATCTGCAGTTGCTAACGCATGTGTAGTTCGCCCATGAGTCAAAGTAAAAAGGGCTCATTTTTAATATTGGCAAAAGAATTTTCTAGGCCTTTCTGCTTGCCATAGTCATGTATCAATGGGTTTTAATTATTTCTTTCATACAATTTATATGCCACCCAGTCATAGACTCTGGTATCATCCTCACTGCAGTTTGCAATATCCAGATGACATAGGAGTTCTGTTAATAGAAAGCTCCTGCTGCCTTTGCTAAAACCAATCAACCTATATTAAGAAGGAACTGTCTCACATACCAAAATGATAGTTATTATCAGATCCCTTATATAAATATAAGAATTTTAGCTTGATTTATATGTTATTCCTTGTAAACACATATACTGCTTTTGACTGTGGATGCCTTGTAGATATAATCTGCAGATTTAGCTCTCCCCAGGTAAAATTAAAAGGCTAGTTCAGAGATGGATTCTCTTTAGGTGAAAAGAAAATGTAATGATGAAATGTTCGGATTATATAATTATTATAGTTGTTGCCCCTCTCCGATGGAAATATTTTTCATCCAGCAGAGATTTTGGTCAGTTCAACAGAGGAGGAAGACATTTTTGGCAGCTACTCCCTCCTCTCTGTAGCCTGCTGAATAGACAGTTGGAAGATCCTTTGAAATACTGTGCCAGGAAAGCCATTTCCAGAGTTCCAACCTGGGAACAAAATATTTTGTATTGTGCTTGTTACTGGTTCTTTGCTGGACTCAGGTTTTGGTCTCTTTGTAGGCACTAACTGCAAAAATGCACTCTCAACTTCTGCATTTTTCTGATCCTGCAAGAAACAACGAAGTAGGCACTTGCTTCAAATTCCCAGTGTTCCTTATAGTGAAATACCAAATTTGTCTTAATGTTTATTCCTTAGAAAATAGCATTAATTGTCAGAAGTAATTTGACTGATTGACCTTTAAAGAAACAGGAGAAAAACATGCTATCCTTTATTTAAGTTTCAGAAGCATGAAAACAATTAATTCACTCTTGCAATTATCTGCTGGTCTAGGATAAGTAATAATTCATTCCAAGTAAAAGCCTGCTAGGCCCATTGATGAAGCCACCTGTAGAGTATGTATGTATGTATGTTAGGTAGTGGGCTATAATCTTTATAATCTTTTACATGTCTATACAGGCAGAATTATTTCAGCTCTAAATTTAGAATAACTTTTGAAATCACAAACATAGCAACAAAATCCATGTTTCTATTTCTTTCAAACCCTATCCAGAGTCATTGGATGGGGCTGAGGTACAGTTCTGGTAAGTAAGTAAATAAATAAATGAATATTCTTCTTCTCTCCCACCCAATGTTTAATGAGTGTTAATGTTGCAGATAAAATCAAATTAACCTTTACCTATCCTGAAAATAAACACTTTCAGTACTGAAAACTTTTATTTGGAAATAAGTATCACTCTGATCAATTAAATATTATTTCCAAGTAAGCAAACTCAGAGCCACCCATTGGGGGAGATGGGTGGCATACAAGTTTGATAATAAATAAATAAAATTAAAAAATGCCGTCTGTCTAAGACAAGCTATGAATCTACATGTTCACTCTTGCGTATGATGGGCCTTTAGAATGCATTATAGGTAGTAATTAAATTTCAATTAAATTCTAGCTTAAGCCACTTCTACCATACAGACATATATACCAATATAAAGCCATTAGATGGTTGTTATTTATGCGTCACCTTCTGTTTTTATGCTGGAGTATTTCAGCCATGGAACTAAGCAGGCATAAATATGAGGATGAGAAGAATATCAGAGTTTTAACACTTGCTTCTGCTTCCTCCCTTTATTTTAATAGAAATATAGCACCCTCTAGTGTTTCTTCAGTTTAGATTCAAGGAAAAGTTTAATTAAATAGCAGCAAGGGCAATTTAATGGATTTATCCATGGAATAACATTTGAAACAGGCTTCTGTAGCCTGCTTAAAGAAAATTTGTGTTCTGTAGAGAATAGCTAAAGAGAAAGCCATCTACAAGCCCAATACAAATGATGCAATGTATACCCTACTTCTAGAAAGGGTGAGCTATTTTGAAGTGCAGCAGTTAGGTTTGGCACCCATTAGAAAGAGATCACTGGATGCTTATTGACATTTGTAATATTTGCACTTATTTACAAATATTCAAGATCAGCAAAGTGGGAGTCACAGCTAAAATATGCTAAAAAGACAATCAAAGGTATTGGTCCAGTATCAGATCCCTAAAGAGAAATCCAGATTACCCCATCACACTCTTATCAGAATATAAAGCTTCCTTATCGTCAGACTTGACCTCTGACAGTCCCATCAATATATTCATATAGTTTGCCTGGCAACAATATAGAAGTGTTTCCCGTGCCTTTTTTCCCAGGGTATTTTTTCAACCTAAGCCTAGCCTAAATAAAACATGCAAAATTCCAACTGTCTCAAATTCTAACTGACATTTTCCTTTAACATGGAGGATAGGAAGGGGAAGATCTGTCTCCTTTTCTGAAAACTTTCTTTTGGTCTCTGTTCAAAACATTCTTAATGTAATCCTGGATACTTACACTTAATTCCTATGGCAACGTATCACCAGTAATTTACAAAACAAAGAATGTACAGGCACCAGTAGTGGCTAGTAGTTACATTAGCCAATAACTCTTGTGTTGTCAATCTTCCAAGATACATACTGTATGTAAGAAGGGATTGTTGCAATGCAATTATTTGAAAGATTTCACTGCTAGATACTGTGTCTCTTCTGCTTATGTTTTCAGCTGAAATTCTTTGCAACTTAAAACTGAATAGCTATTGTTTAATCACATGATAGGAATGTATAATATTGAATAAAGAAGCGGGGACCCATTTCATTTCAGTCTTGGTAGGCCTTTTTTACATTTCCGATTTGATTGTAAGTTCATATATTCCATCCATATGTACTAAATGGAGAACCAACCCCATGAGACTGTTACATTTCATGAGGTGCTGTTTCTTTTCTCATTTTTTAAAGTCTGGATTTAAATTATCTGACTAGTCCAAAAACAAATATTCCTGACACCTCTTGAGAGTTTCTTCTTGCAAGGTACCTACGTACATTTTCAAGGTAAGGTGTGAGGGAGTATACCTTTCCTTTGCTTTAAGACTATTGTAATTAATTTCATATCTTATTTAAGTCCCTTATTTATGAGTTTTGGATTTATAATCACATCATAAACAGTAAATGCTGTGGTTGCCATTGACTCAGCAGGAACAGAATACTTGCTGTAATGAAGGTAGTTTTCAGGTTAAGATAGAATTAATAAAAATAAGAGAAAGAATGTAATCCTAACATTGCCATTGTTACTGGCAATGGAGCCCAATACAATTCAGTGCAACTGGTTTCTAAGAAAGTGTTTTCAGGATGCCTATGTAACAAGCTGGCCTAATTATATGGTTTGCTGAAGACCTCATAATTCTTATTATGTGTTTTACAAAATTGTGAGAGTTACAACTTAAAAATTAGTCATATACACAATAACTGCCTTTAAAAAAACCTGAACTACACTGATGTGGCTATTAAGTCGTTTTTTTATATCCAAGTACCAATCTTACATCAATTTTCTATTTCTTTACTGAATTATTAAAACCTATAAAACATATGAATCTGCTGATGCAAAGATTCAGAGTTACCCAAGATGCTAAACTGGTGACAACTTCTGTTATGCAAATTTCATATTTATAGAGGCTGAATGCTTTCAAGAAAATTACTTGGTTAAGTAGTTATGGCTTCAGGGGTTTAAAATTGCCACGCTATTATTAGCTCCTGAGATTTTTAATAGCAGTTTGATATGCAGACATTAACAAATGATGATGGGCATTGTTAAGCTAAGAAAAGCTTCACCTCCCAATCTCTAAAGGTCAGGAACTGGCAACTGATGGCACTACAGATAGTCCTGGAATCCCCTTCCCAAGACTCCTTAATTAAAATTCAGAGCCAAGATATCAAATAACTGTAGTATTATTTTGTATTATGTTTTGGTTGGAAATTAACGTCTGTTAAGTCTTCAAATCAAGTAATGCACCTTTAAAACATAAGAATCTTTTCCCCAAAAAGATCACAACAATTAAGAGTGGAAAGAACCGAGTTCTACTCCATCCTCAAATACAACTTTGGGCCTGACATTCCGTCTCAGCCCAACCTACCTCACAGGATTGTTGTTTTAGGAGAAAACAGGAATAGGGAGTGCTATGTAAGTCACCCTGAGCTCCTGAATGAAATGCAGGCTATGACTCACATAAAGAAAGAAAAAAATAGCTCTGTAGTTGGAACTAGTTAGTACTTGCATGTGAGATCACTAGGAAATGCCAGGGCTCTAGATTAGATTGGGCAGGAGGCAATGGTAATCTACTTTGCTGTCAAGAATACTGATGTCAAGAAAACACAAGGATATATCAATCTGTTGTTGTCCAGTTGTTAAGTCGTGTCCGACTCTTTGTGACCCCATGAACCATATCGCGCCAGGCCTTCCTGTCCTTCACTGCCACCCTGAGTTTGCTCAGTTTCATGCTCATTGCTTCAGTGATGCTATCTAACCATCTCATCCTCTGCCGTCTCCTTCTCCTTTTGCCTTCCATCTTTCCCAGCATCAGGGTCTTTTCCAAAGAGTCCTCTCTTCGCATTAGGAGACCCAAGTATCTGAACTTGAGCTTCATTATCAATCCTTCCAATGTAATCAACAGGAATTCAGCCTGACTTGTATTACTCCTCTCAACAAATTATGAAGCAAAATATGGTGCAAATTGAGCTAAACATCTGGTCTCAAACTGTCACTATACCACCCTATATAATTCTTAACCAAAACAGCAGCCACAAAGCTACCAGATCTGACTTGCAAAAATCCAGACAACTACTAGACAATAGCAAGTGCAAGAAAAAAAATATTTTATGCTATCTAGTAATCATCTTGTTTTTTTAACAGCCCAGATTCAGTAATCCTACTAAAAGGCATTAAATCAAACTGCAAACTGTGAAAAGCATTAAAACAAGCCAATCTTTCTCCTCAGTCGGCACTTTAGCCCTTCAGCAATCTACTTTTGTGAGTTTGGGTATCAAACCTTATTATCTTTATTTATACCAATTTTGCAGTTAATGTAAATTTCTGGATTCACAGTTGGAGACTGAACTCTTCAGACATTTTTATACCAACTTTACTATCTTAGCTCTGGTATTTTAGGGTTGTGTTACTTACCCCATCATGACAAGCAAGTTCTATAATTTTCTTTTCGTCTGGAAGGCAGTCCAGATAAGTATGGTTCTAGATACAGAAAAAGTAAAATCAACAAAACTCAACTAATGTTTCTTTATAGTCTTACGTGCTAACATTCAAATAGGTGAAACTACTGGTGTAGAGACAAAATGGAACCATTAGGACAGAAGATAATCATATGATATGTCCCTTTGCAGTAAAGATAAAAAGCAGAATAAATGGCATATAATTTCTTCTGTATCTTCATAGATTTCATTCATTTCCTTTTGTTTATACTGTAACTAATTTAAAAAACCAAAGCAAGAGTAAAGAATCTTGTTTATTTGTCCCACTTAAACTGCTGAATGCCTCCCCAAAAGGTGCAACCTCTTCTTTTCCCACATTGAGATGAATTTGCAAGATGCTTATCTTCTAGATTTTTTAAAAAAATAGAATTTCTTATTAAATGTTGATCTACTTATGGGTTCATGGATGAATTAATCATCCTTAAATTGGCTCTACTTACATTGAAAGCTATGCTTTTCTTTCAGTTATCTTCACTTTAGAAAATACCAAAGAATGCACTTGTAGTTGTGTAAGGTATGAACTCAAAGTAGAATGAACCCAAAATTCAGCACTGCCATGAGTTAATCAGATGCCCCAGTCCACTTACTCTCTCAGCTTTCTGTTCTTAGTCTGAGAAAGAGATAATGGCCTATATATCTAGCATACATAGAAGCATTCTTAGTATATGTAGAACAGGCATAAACGTAACGGGATCAGTGTGCAACACAATAAAGAGATACCCAAAAAGGCTGCAAAGTGTATTTACTGTACTCACTTGGGGTGAGTTCCAAGTTGTTAGTTTTTATGTACAGGGTTTGTTGTTTAGATTTGATTTTTAATGGATTATTTATTTTAACTATTTATGGGGGATTTTTAATTGTTGATAGGGTTTCTGATTTTCACTGTGAGCCACCCGGAGTCACCCGTTGGGGGGAGATGGGCAGCATACAAATTTAATAATAAATAAATAAAATAAATAAATAAAGTTTATTTTTGGATAGACTCATATAGATTTGCAGCGTACACTGCAATTCTGTACTATATTCATCTGCCCGTTAACTGATTTTTCCCCAATCAGTTTTTTCCCTTTAGGAACTGGTAAGCTACTTCAGATGAAATATTGGAATAATCTACTACCATATTCTACTTATAAAAGATTACTGAGACAATATATTACTTTCAAGCATTTTGAATGTTCTAGAGTACTTGGTACAGTAACCAAATATCATCTACCATTCTAAGGCAACATGTCCCCAGCTCTTCAAGACAAGTCTCTATTATTTCCCACACTCACTACCTTAGATCATTGTTTGCTTTAATATCCACAGAATTGAGCCTGGGATCTTCTCCAAGGAATCTTGGAAGGAGCTAGCAGACAGCAAGCAAAGAAGGCATTAGAGACCAGCTCCTTATATATTACCCTCTTTCCCTCCATTTGGCCTAAGAGAAGATCCTGGTCACATTTTTACCATTAATGTACTGGTTTTACTCCATTATTGTACTGGTTTTATTATTGTAATTTTATAATCCTACTTTGACAGTGCATTTCCCATCTTTATAGGTTAAAAAAAAATCTGTGCAGAAGCCAGCCCTGAAAAAGTTCCTCAAATCAGGCTCAACTCCTTGTGATTGTATCCTTACAGTTTTCTTGGCATTACAGTAAACTTTATTCTTTAATTGCAAACTCATTAGCTGTGGTTTCATGGTAATGTTACCCATGGTTTACAGAATTTACTCATTTGGCTGGTGTATTAAACAACGAATCATAAACTAACTATAGAGAACATATTTGCATAAGACTAAAGGCAATCCGTTATTAAAGCATTTATGAATAAATCAATTAGAAACCTTATTTCAAACTATACATGTAATATTTGGGGGGGGGAATCCAGACTTATATCAAATTAGCATTTGATTTTAAATATAAATAGGACCTTAAACCCGCCTCTGAGTAGCAGTGATTTTCTTAGTTTGCAAGCAAATCTCTTCCCACTGCCAACTCAAGATATGTGTATTTTTAATTCCCTCTGTCCGCTAGATATGCCTATTCTCTCCCCTCCCCAAAAGCAAAGTCCATGCTTTGTTACTACATTAAGGATTCGCCGTCTTAACTGGAGTCAGGTGAATTTTTTCAAAAATAAATGAAGGGTTCCCTCCGATACGCTTTTTGCTTCGATCCAGGAGGCACATTCACTTGCGTTTAACTTAATCGCCTCTTAAATAGCCTAATTATTTCGGTTCACAC
Source organism: Python bivittatus (assembly GCF_059951505.1). Lineage (NCBI taxonomy): Eukaryota > Metazoa > Chordata > Lepidosauria > Squamata > Pythonidae > Python > Python bivittatus. Next base: position 84,291,226 of record NW_028277098.1, read on the forward strand.
GATGCTGAACCATAAAGGAACTGCACGGGCACGATTAACCCAATATGCCAGACTAAAATGGGATTGACTTGTTTGGAGTTCAGGGTGTCGTGCGAACATGCCCACGAAGTATTCTTTTGAGAAAGGATCTTAACCCCAGCAGCGGGGCCAGACATCTTTCTTGAAAGAAGTTCTCCCTACTGTAACGCCAAAACAGCACATCCAAGAAACCTACGGAGTCCAAAAAACCCGATACCTGATACTCTTTCTCTTCCCAGGCAGAACTCGCAGGATCTTGTTTCCACTACAGCCATAGAGAAATTAAATACAAGCTCAGGGAACCTAATAGGTCCCTCCTCTAGGGGCCTCTGAATGGCCGTAATCCACGCCACTCACACGCACCCTCTCTTCCCCCTCCCCCGCCGCCGTTTCGACCGTTGACCAGCCTCAGAGTCTCTTTGGAACTCCGCCCCTAGAAAGCTTGCCTCCCGTTTAAGGCTAGCGATTAGCTGCTGAAACTATCAGTCACTATTATCCCACATGTTGATTGGCCAAGCGTGGAAAGCAGGGCGGATAAGAGTTGTGGAGGGGGGGAAGGGACAAGAGTCGCTGGTGTTTACTGGGTGTGAGGTGAAGAGCGAGGGATTGTTGAGAGAGTAGAGGAACTGCAGCTCTTCATCCATACTTCACCCTCAACTTGGGTCCTGGAGTTTCCCACTCTCTGAAACCTCTGCCGCTATGGGGCTGCGGAAGAAAAACAAGAGTCCGCCAGTCCTGAGCCATGAGTTCGTTATCCAGAACCACGCGGATGCCGTGTCCTGCCTGGCCATGGGCCTCCTGTTGGGGCTCATGTTCGAGGTATCATTACTATACAGGGCCGGGGACGAAGCGACAGCGCGCGGGCTCGAGGCACGCCCCCTTTCATCCCCCCCCCCGTTCAAGTGCGGCCCCGCCCTTCTCTCTCAAGCTCTGGCGCTTCCTCCTGTGCTGTTACTGTTTTCCCTTTGGCTGCTCATTCTCACGGTCGCGCTCCACTCTTACGTGCTGACGTACGTAAGTAGGAGCAGACGTATGCTGTATGGCGCTCGGCAATGCCGGGTTCAACGTCTGGGCTGTAGCCGCCAGGCATTCTTAGCCGGGTTCTCCCTCTTCTTCGCCACCAAAGGGCGGAGGAATTAAACTGGCAGCCTCACCGAGAAGATAACTCGTGCAAGCCAGCCAAGCTACTGTGGGGAGGGGGGAATAATATATCATAAACCAATTTGAGATAATTGTAGAAAAATGGTTAAAGCGTCTCTCGTTTTTCTATAGTGAAGGGAGTGGGTCTCGCTTAATACCGTATTAAATCATGACGTGGGACGTACAGGTCATCCTTTCAGTGGTGTTTTCCCACTTATCTCCTGTTTCGCTTCTGTTTAGAACTGGTCACGGTGCTAGAGTTCAGTCCTAGTACTGTCCTGATTTTCAGCCCTGGAGCACAGTTCTGGATTTCATATAAAAACAAAATGTCCTGGGAAGATGCAGAATACTTTCCCAAAGCAGTTGGGTAGGTGGGCTAGTTTAGTAGGAAGAGTTTATAGATTGTAAGTTAAGCATAATAAACAATCTAAATGTGATATTGCTTCTACTGGGCTAAGTGATTGTGCTTTGGGTTTGGTCCTTATGAATAAGCAGTAGCATTAGGCATACCACTGATCTTAATAGCTTTGATAGCTACTAGTGATTAGATAATTCCACTAAAGAGCTTCTGCATTTCTTGGCATTCTGTCCATATTTATTCTGAACAAGATATGAGAAATCTCTTATAGACCCAATGGTATATAGAAGAGTTAATGCTGATATTAAAAATTAACTGGACTTTTGTTTGCTTACACATTTCACTGCCAGAGACTAATCTTAACAAGATACAAGATGCAAAATACTTATCCAGTTGCATACCCTATGACAATGACAGTCTCATGTCTTGCTCTTAATAAGCTTATAAACAGTCAAGTCTCAGGGGTTTCCAAATTTACATAAGCATATTCATTACCTGAGTCATCAAGCCACAGAATAGAATTGGAAGAAGTTTAATACCCAAATATTAAATATGGACTGACTGTGCCACACTTGTGATAAGTTAGTTTCTTTAAATAAAAAGTCATTGTAAGTGGTTAATTAATTAAAAATGAAGCCTTGAACAATGCTAGGATTTGTAGAAAACTTAATAGGAAGATAAATATACAATGAATTTGGTTTATATATGTAACCATGTCTTTTTGAGGCTTTTCCTGCTGGTTTGAATTGTGTGTTTGAAGGTTTCCCCTTCCCTCACTATTAATTTGAAACTTATTGTATATTTAAGTTCAGTTTTACCACATTGGATATTGTTGATATCCTTCTTAAAATGCAAACTGGACCATATCTGGAGTAAAGCAAAAAAGGTGTTGAGGAATCCAGACATCATTCTGTTGAAGGAATTAAACTTAGCTTGGGAAGGACTGAAATAAAGATACAATTGGAGAACCTAATAAAATATTTGAAGAGTTATCACAGGGATTGGCAACCTTTTCAGATGCTGACTCTTGGCTGCCACATAGAAGATGGAGCAAGATTCTGATGAAAAGAAAGGCTTTGGCTTGCTGGTAGATTCTCTTTTGTTAGACATTTTTAAGCAGAAACTAAAGCAGTCTTAACTTGGACATTGTGTGAACTTCACTCCCAGGATTCTCAGCAATGGCTATATTGGCTGGAGAATTCAGGGAATTAACATCCATGCATTTGTGTTAGGAAACACTGAGATATAAATTTCCTACATTTGATGAGATTGATCTAGATCAGTGGTTCTCAAACAGTTTGGTCTCAGGACCCCTTTATGTTCTTAAAAATGATTGAGGACCCCAAAGACCTTTGGTTTATGTGGGTTATATCTATCAGTATTTACTGTATTAGGAACTAAAGCAGACATTTTAAAATATTTATTTATTTGACTTCGCATATCCCCTTGAAAGGGTCTCGGGGACTCCCTTTGAGAACCACTGATCTAGATGAATCCAGTTCTGTGTTAGTGCAAGACAAATAAATTGTTTTTTATTCCAACTTTTTTGGGGGGGAGCTCAAGTTGGCATAATGGGATATCTTTTCTACTTTATCCCCAAACATGAGATAAATTGGGATAAGAAAATGACTGACCCAAAGTTACTTAGTAATCTCCATCTAATACTTTAACCAGTAGACCAGTGGTTCCCAGTCTTTTCTATGCCCCATACCCCTAGGAAATGTTTGATAAATGTTCGCACCGCCTGCAAAAGTAATATCACATTTGAAGATGAAGTCTAATTTCTAATGCAGATGAACAAATTGAACTTAAAAAAGCTTTTAACTCAGTGCATAAAATTGTCACACCCCCGAAATTCCATCTCACACCCCCTGGGGGTGTGGGCACCCCAGGTTGGGAACCCCTGCAGTAGACTATTTGGTTCCCATCATAATAGAATTGGGTTACCCAAAATAGCACTCAGTGTGTCAATAGACACCTCCTTTGATACCCATTGATCACTTTGGCCCTTCTAACTTTTTGGTTTATTTTGAGAAATTATTTTGATTAAACAAAAGGAAAATTGACATGTCACAAAGAATGGTTGAAACTTTATTGCCAATGATGCTTTGAGGCCATTTATTTAAATATAAATATCACTGAGGGATCTATAGCCTGGTGTTTTTGAAATTATGCAACCTATGCAGAAAAATAATGTGAGCAGTGGTAGCAAAGAACATTCTGGTAGAAGGGATTGCAAGTAGTCATTGTAACTGGTTCTCTTTCCCATTTGGGTATGGGAAAACCGTCCCAATAGACATTCGGTTGAAGTACCCAGAATGTGTTCCGCATTCGAAATGATTCTAGTCCAAAAAGTTTCAAGACCTGTAGTAGTAGCAGCAGAATGTTTGCATTTTTATTTTTTTGTTACTCATTTGTAACACTTGTATGGCCACCCATCCTAGAACCAGAACTCTGGGTGGCTCACAGCCATTGTGTTTTTATTTACTGTATGTGTGTACATACTTTGCTGAAACACTGCATGCCATTTGATCTTCCAACTTTTAACAGATTTGATTTTTTTTTCCATCTGCTTATTGGCCGATAGTATTGTGTTACATGATCAGTTGCACGTACATGTATGCATAACAGATGTTATTCCAAGAAGAAATAGGATCCTTCTGATATTTGTGAATTAATTAGATGTAAACCTCTATGACTAACAGTTGAAACTAAGGAATAGGTAACTTTCCATATAATTCAACAAAAGACTAAGTATTTCTCATGAATTCCAAATCAGAATGTGTCTGAAGCCCAGTCCAAGAGTGGAGGAATTGATACACATCAATGAAAGAGAAGTAATAGCACAATATATAAATATGATCATTGCAGATAGTTCAGGGAAAAAGAAGAAGTCAATTGAAGGAGGGGGGAAATTAGCTCATTGGCCCTTTGGATGGAATTCCAGTGAAAAAGTAAGTATATCCGACAAATGCCCATTGTGACCCTAGTGAGGGCTTTCAGTAAAACAAATAATAAAATCTCTACAGATATATGGCATGTGGATTAAAAAAAAGATTATTTATATGGAAAATTCAATATGGCCACAATCACTAAAATTCAAAGCATGGATTGTTCAAGAGAGGATTATGTTAGTCCATTTAAAAAAAAAAAAGCCAATCTTCAGTCCTCTTTGCCTTTCATACCTTTCCTGAGCACATAATTCATTTCTGTTTTAAATAAACTTTGAAGAATTGTGTATGAATAATTGAAGATATTCAAGCATGAATGTAAAGAGTATGTGCTTGTGCAGCTGCTTAAAGAAACAATTGTAACCTATCCAGAGGTTGAGTTTGTACATGAATAACCTTGCTACTTGTCTATGAGTTTATTTTAGGTTATTTCTTTCAAACAAGCTATTTGCAAAAACTATTGCAAACATCAGTTGAGTCAAGATTTTTGTAATTTGTCTAAATTGTTGGCCTACTAATGAACTGGGAGCTATAAAATTCTGAGTCTACTTATTGTTACTAATGGCATTGCCATTTTAGAAGAATCTTAAGGATGCTGAAGCTGCCTCACTAACTTTGAGTAAGTAGGGATGGGTTAGCTTTTTGGAGAAAAATGATACATAGCTGATTTTAGACAGGCCTGATGTTCAGGAATGTGCTTGAGAAGAGGGAACAGTGGCTTAGTAGTGACTTGATGAGTACAGTACTATCAAGTACAACTATGATGGGAGATTTCAATTTGGTTATAGCAATAAAATGAGTAAAAATTAACTGATTTTTCTCCTTTTTGGGTGAAATAGCAGGAAGTCATAGTAATTTCTTGGTTTTTTTTTTAATCCCAAGTGAGTTGCTAATAGAAATTCTACCTTCCAGGAATTAATCTGGATGAAAACACTAATCTGTTACGTAACACAGGATGTGGGAGAAGTTCTTGCCCGGCTCTGTTCATTAGATTACTTTGTGGAATAGCAGGCTAGATCTGGGAGGAAGGAATATGGAAGAGTAGCAATGTGTGAAGAATGCTATGTGATCAAAATCTTCATCCAACAGTCTTTTGATTTTTCACAGGTGGTGGTGCAGTTGAGTGACCAGGACAATATAGTAAATTCTTCTATCTGTGTACCTTTTACTTGATTAACTCCTACAGATTGCTCAGTCAGGAGTGACTCAGAATTTCACATTTTTCATGGTAATTTTGGACACATTCACAAACGATAGGTCATTTATAACATTCACTCTTCCCCTTGGCATTCTGACAAAGATGTAATAGAAGTGGGGACACTCATACCTCATAGTTGCCAATTACAGTAGTTTCAGTGCCAACCAAAACTGCCCAATCTGTTTCAGGGAAAGCATAGTTTTTCTCAAGGAGGATGGATTTTGTAGATAGCAATATTAATATCAGTCTTGTAATCTAGGATATAAGAGAGCCAGTTTGGTGTAGTGGTTAAGGCAACAGCCTAGAAAGCAGGAGATGATGAGTTTTAGGTCTGCCAGTAGCATGAAGCCACCTGGGTGACCTTGGGCCAGTCATTTCTCTGTAAGCCCTAGGAAAAGGCAATGGCAATCCACTTCCAAAAATCCTGCCAAGAAAACTGCAAGGACTATTTGAGACAGTCACCAGGAGCCAACACTGACTCAAAGGCACTCACCCAAAAATCTAGGATATAAGTACAATAATATGTAACATTTAAAGTAGCACAAGTACCTCATTTTTCAGTTAAAATTGTATAAAAAGCTATTTTGCTTTATAAAATAATTTGGTACATGGATTTGAGTTGTGCCTTTATTGCATCTACCTCCTCTGCAATTGCATTAGCAGCCTTTTCTGAAATAATATTTAGTTACCTTATAATAAATGGTATTGACCCTCTAAAAAGAAATCTAAAGAATATGATGAATATTTGGGCACAAATAAACTATAAAACAGTTTCTCCAATATGTATATAGAGCGCACATGCCAATATTTAGAAGCCCAGATTCCACAATAAAATTATTTTATCATTTATTCTATTTTGATGCTGCCTGACTCCAATTGACTCTGGACAGCCCACAAACTAAAAAGCAACATAAAAAATAATGAGTAAACAGAAATACAATAACAATCCAAAAAGAATTACAGAATAATTACAAGATGATAATCCAGATAGCACAACAATGTAGGCAACATCCCAAACAATTGCCATCCACCCTACCCCAAGGCCCAAGGTTTTCAAGGCCTTTCAGAAAGTGTCAGCCATACTAAATAGACCAGACCAGGAAATCAATTCCACAGGACAGCTAAAACTACTTTCATGGAGATTGGCTATAATAACAGAATCTTGCAAGTCTGATTGTGCTGTACCTCTTCCTTCTTATAGTGAATTAGGGAGGTGTCTGTCTGGGCCACTTCCTAATGTTATTTGAATATTCTGGACTTAAAAAGTGCTTTAGCCCCATTTGCCAAAGCAGTGGAGCCTATCTATCAATCAATCAATCAATCAATCAATCAAATTGATATGGGTGCCCAACTCATACACAGTGACTCGGGCAGCTTACAAAATAAAATCCCCAATACAAAAAAACCAACTCTCACCCGACCCCACAGCAGCCAAAAACACAGCACAACCACTTGATTTGCTCCTTTTCAGCTTGGGGTCCCCAAGGCCTGCTGGCAAAACCATATCTTCAGGGCTTTCTGAAACAACATCAAGGTGGGGGCCAATCTTATCTCAGAGGGAATAATATTCCATGGGGAGTGAGCCATCACGGAAAAGGCCCTTCATGGTCCCATCAGATGTACTTCCCTCAACAATGGGACCTGCAACATACCCAGACTCACTCTGGTGGGCAGGGTAGATGTAATTGGGGAAAGGTGCTCCTGCAAATAACCAGGTCCCAAACCATGTAGGTCTTTAAAGGTGATAACCAGCACCTTGAATTGGACCCAGAAGCAAATTGGCAACCAGTGCAACTCCCACAAGAGGTGATACATGCACAAATCTAGACTTGCACAGAACTGTGTGGGCTGCTGCATTTTGAACCAACTGAAGCTTCCAAATACTCTTCAAGGGCAGCCTCATGTAGAGTGCATTACAGTAGTCCAGGTGGGAGGTGACTAGGGTGTGGGTAACTCTGAGAAGGGCGTGTTGGTCCAGGAATGAGCGCAACTGACGCACCACTCACAGTTGTGGCCCTCCTGGCCACAACTGCCACCTGCTCCTTGAGCAGGAGTCGTGAGTCCAAGAGAACCCCTAGATTGTGCACCAGGTCCGTCTGGGGCAGTGCTACCCCATCCATGACCAAAGATGGTAATTCTCCCAGAACCAAGGATCCCTGAATCCAAAGCCAGGGTTCAGTTTCAACCTGTTGCTCCCCATCCAGACCTCAACAGCCTCCAGGCACCGAGAAAGGCAGTCAGAGCATCACTTAACCCACCATATCTCTGTCAAGGTTGTCATCTTTACTCTCTACACACACACGCACACACACCCATTAGCCTCAGTCCCTCCTCTTGCGTGGCTAGAAAACTGAACAATCATGGGAACAAACTGCAGATTTGCTGCTCTCCTCTACTGGCAATTCCCCTAGATCTTTATACGAGTCCTGTAATGCAGTTGTACAATGAACAGTTACTTCCCCCTCCCCCTCCCTCCTGTTGTTCTGAGTTTCATCAACCCTTTCTCACTGTTCTATCCTATCCCACCAGTCTTGTAGCCAGAAGTAGATGGAGCTGGAGAAGCTTCCCATTCCCCCTGTTGTGCCCTGTCTTCTCTGTGACCCCTCCACTCCAGAAAACTCAAAGCATTGTTCATCCTGGGACGTCCATGTCTTTTGTAAATGGTTGCAGTTCACATAGATGGCCTTTCCTTGGGCATTGCAGATGAAGCTGGCATATAAGTTCTGGGGTGTCCACATCTGTTGTATTCTCGCACAACCTCTGACTCTGGGTAGTCTTGCCACTGAATGACATGTTCCAAACGTTTCTAGAGCCCAGGATAGATAAATGTCTAGAGTCCAGGATAGCCTCCACTTCGTGCTGTTCCTCCCCATCCAAGATAGAGGGGATGGAGCTATTCTGTTCCTTAAACTGCAGGGGGGCACATCCTGCACAAGCAATGATCAGTGGAAATCAAGATGAATCTTCGCTGATGCTGGCAATTGAAAACAAAGGCTCTGGATTTATTTCCACTAGGCAGGGGCTGCTATGAGCCTAGCTTCTTGAAAGGTTGGGCGGAAGACAAAAATGTTATAGAAGGCCATACCAAATTCCTTCTAGCAATTTTAGCACCCTCTTGTTTGTGTATGTCTGCAGCCCACTTTTATGCTGCCTTTGCCAGATCCAGTTGTTCCTTTAAGAGGTACCAAGCCTCTTGTTTCTCCTACAGGAAATCTGAGGCCTGAAGAACTGCACATTCAGAAGTTGTAGAGGCCAACATTTAGAGGTGGTAGCTGTAAGTCACCTGAAATAGAGACATGCAGATGAAGGAATGTACTGAGTTGTAGGCAAATTCTGCAAGGGGCAACAGCTCTGTCCAGCTGTCTTTTTGGTAAGAGATGTTGCACCTTAAATATTGCTTTAATAATTGGTTCACTCTCTGTTTGATGCTGGATGATGCAAGGGCAACAAATGAATTTTAATATCTAATAATTGGAAGAGGGCCTTCCAAAACTGGGAAGTAAACTGTGATCTGAGATCACGATTGACTAGGCCTCTGTACCTAGTCCTTTAGTTATCAATAGTGTTACCTTCAGTCTTGTTCAGTTCTTAATTTGGCAGTTTAGTTAGGCTATAGTAATTTCATCACTGCTGGGATGAATTCTACAAGATTGAAACTTAGATAGTTGCAACATTCATAATAAATGTAAATCTTAACAGCAACTGTGGAAAAATGTATAGCATAGAGCTTGATAACTTATTTTTTTCTTTGTTTTAAATTTTAGGTTACATCCAAATATGCCATCATGTTTATAACGGTTCAGTACAATGTTACAAACACCACAGGTAATTATAAAAGATCATTTATTCTATGTCTGGTTGCAGTTTTTAAAAATAATTTACAATACAGTCTTCTACATGTGTACTCGGATACTCTCCTAGATTATTCACTTCCAAGTGTATATGTGCATATGTAGATGTGCATGTGAGTACATCATGAGAAATGCCAGGCTGGAAGAATCACAAGCTGGAAGTAAGATTGCAGGGAGAAACATCAGCAACCTCAGATATGCAGGTGATACCACCCTAATGGCAGAAAGTGAAGAAGAACTAAAGAGCCTCTTGATGAGGGTAAAAGAGGAGAGTGCAAAAACTGGCTTGAAACTCAACATTAAAAAAACTAAGATCGTGGCATCTGGACCCATTAATTCCTGGCAAATAGAAGGGGTAGAAATGGAAGCAGTAACAGACTTCATTTATTTGGGCTCCAAGATCACCGCAGACGGAGACTGCAGCCATGAAATTAAAAGACGCTTGCTCCTTGGGAGGAAAGCTATGGCAAACCTAGATAGCATATTAAAAAGCAGAGATGTCACCTTGCCGACAAAGATCCGCATAGTCAAAGCTATGGTTTTTCCAGTAGTAATGTATGGCTGTGAGAGCTGGACCATAAAGAAGGCTGAGCGCCGAAGAATTGATGCTCTTGGACTGCTAGGAGGTCAAACCAGTCAATCTTAAAGGAAATCAACCCTGACTGCTCATTGGAAGGATTGATAATGAAGCTCAAGCTCAGATACTTTGGTCACCTAATGCGAAGAGAGGACTATTTCTATTTGGAAAAGACCCTGATGCTGGGAAATATGGAAGGCAAAAGGAGAAGGGGACGGCAGATGAGATGGTTAGATAGCATCACTGAAGCAGTGAGCATGAAACTGAGCAAACTCAGGGAGGCAGTGAAGGACAGGAAGGCCTGGTGCGATATGGTTCATGGGGTCACGAAGAGTCGGACATGACTTAATGACTGAACAACAAGAAGATGTGCATATGTATATGTAGGATTACAGTCTTAAATTATTTTGTCTATATGTTGCAGTATAGCCTGATTCTCTGCATTTTTATTACAAAATTATGCTGTTTTTTTCCCTCCATATAATGAACACGTTAAACAATTTAATATTAAAGGACTTAAACATGACCTTATAGTTTTTAAAGCAGAATTTATTGCAGAGATGTAAGGGGAGCAACACTGTTGAAGATTTGTTTTCTGTAGGTTCTTCTGGTATATAATAAGATTCTAAGCATAACCTGTACTACTATTAACAGTAAGATATTGTGCATTTCAGATGACAGATCTGACCCAGTTCATTTTTATGAGTATGGTCCAAAAGACATGGCCACCATCATCTTCTACATGCTTATAGCCATTATTCTGCATGCAGTGATTCAGGAATATATACTAGATGTAAGTTTACAATTATTAGATAAATGTGAATATGTAAACTTTGTTCAGTTCAAAGATTTTCAAGATACATTTATTAAATAGTATGCTTTACCACTGGATATGAAAGATATGAGAGCCCATTTGATAGAGTGGTTAAAGTGATGGACTAGAAATCGGGAGACTATGAGATCTAGTCCTCTCTTAGGCATGAACATTATGTACAGTACCTTGAATTGTACAAAATGAAAGTGGGATATAAATTTAATAATACGTAACATCTCCCAGACTTTTTCATTATCAACCATATATCTACATTATGAAAGGGTATTGCTTTAGAACGAGCAGTCTACCTGCAGGTAATAAATAAATTGCTCTGGAATGTGTCTTTTCCTGCATGTAAATGAGCTGGTGTGAATTTTGAAAGCATGTTATGCAAATTTTCACAAAATGGCATTCAAAATCCCATTTACCAGAAGGCAAACTAGTAAAGATGTTGCCCTTTACACTTAGCTATCAAGAATATTCCCGGCCATCATCATTTCAACTTTAGTTTTTTGGAACAGCTAGACATACCCTCCTGTTCTGTTTTCTGATAGTGGCTATGGGGCCTACATGATCTTGATTCCCTGCTTTGAATCCTGCTAGTTTCCTTTTTTGTAAAAATAGAACTTAAAATGTTTAAAAAGTAAGGAGAGACAAGAACTGAGAGATGTGCCTGTGGACATATTGACATGTGTATCTGTTATGGTCATAAGTTTTACAATATTTAGTTTCTGTATTTTATTTGGCCAGTTTTTTACTATATTTATAGAGCAGCATTGAATATCATGGCTTCATAATTAGCCAAATCTCTCACATACTCCACTTTAGAGTATATTTTGGATAGCAGTCCAGAATTGGAACCATCCCCAAATTGTGGACCAGAATTTAATGAGGGATTTGGTTCTTCTCTGAAGATGGGCATGTTGGCAACATGTTGAATCCCTAATCAAATAATACTGGATTTCTGGAACTGATTTCTGTGGCAACTTCATTAAAAAATTATATACCCACTATGAATTTATTGTGAAATGAATAGAAATTATATCCATCAATGGATGGATTCCACATTTCTTCAGTAATTCAGTATCCAGGTTTAACTTGGCAGTCTGCTGATAAAGGTAATTTAATCATTTTCCTATATTTATTATATTAAAATCTTAAGCAGCTTTTTTTTTGTTGCTGCTTTTATTTTAAAGATAACTAGTGTGACTCCTATACATGTTAAAGTCTTAAATAAAAATTGCATTCTGCCATGTTATTAAAGACATGGTGTGACTGAACAACAGCCATTGTCCAATTATGCAAAATAATTTAAAACCTCAGGCAAAGAGCTTAACATAAAAATTTGGACATGATTCATATCTTTCTATACTGGAATAAAACAACAGTGCTTGTGCAGAAGTTGATGTTGTGCCTCCCTACGTCAGTTGCTAATTGCAATATGCAATCAGCAGCTTAGTCAAATAAACCACTGAAAGACTCGTTAGAAACTTCACTTTCTGTTTTGTCTTCCTGTCCTCTACTCTAGAATGAAAACAGAAGCTGCTGTATATTTGTTTTGTATTGGTCAATAGACTTAGTTTAGAGATATCTATCTCAATTTATGATATGCAAAATATACAGTATGTGCATTCCAAACTTGCACTACCATCTCCTCCCCTTTTTTTGGCACATCCCAGCTGAAAATGTTCTGGATTGGAAAATATGGTTATCAGAATATAAACAAACTAAGACTGAAACCAGTTTCAGATTGTGCTTCAGAGCCTGGTTGTGTTCCAACATGCAAACTTGTGATCCATTAAGGAAGGTGGTGTGAAAACAGAGTACAGAGATACAAAAACTATGCAAGTCTCAACTAAGAATCCAAGACATTCATTTGGGTCATTGTATATAGACATGGGCTCTAGATTAGACTCTGCGAAATTCAAAACCTGTGTGGCACGTAGAGTAATGACTTGCTTTGTATGCAGATTGTTTTTCTAACACTTGAGCAGCAGCTATCAAAGGACTGCTCTGTCAACTAATATAATAGAATATGTGGCTCACACTTTAAAGTTCATTTGCCTAATAAGAAAAATAAAAGGAAAAATCTAGCTTGGCGTTTTGTAGCATTGGAATATAAATGCTGAAGTAGAGATAATCTAGCATTGTTTCTTGGGGAGGCTAACATATTTATTAGGGAAAAAAATGTATTTGACCATACATTTAAATTAATGTTTCTGGTGTTTGTTGGTTTTTTCCCCCTAGAAAATTAATAGACGTCTCCACTTGTCAAAAACAAAACATAGTAAATTCAATGAGTCAGGACAACTAGCCTTTTTCTACTTGTTTTCATTTGTATGGGGAGCAAGTATTTTGTCTGCAGTAAGTAAGTCAAGTTATTTTTTTGGAAATTAATTTAAATGAACGTTTGCCTAAAATATATGAAATCCTTTAACCTTATGTTTTCCTCCTTAGGAAGAATTTACAACAAACCCAACTTTGTTGTGGAAGGATTACCCTCATTCTCATATGTTGTAAGCTTTTTTATTTTGTTCTTTTATCTGACTTGATGTGTTGGGCATTTTGCTTGCTTGTTCAAATTTATGTTATTGAGAACATTATTAACAAATATTATAGATCAGCTCTTAAACAAACCTTGCTTAAATGTTCCATGCTACAGTACACAGAAATTATTTCTAAATCACTCTACAAGAATTCTTATGCCTTGACGAGTGATCACTCTTACATACAGAGTATAATATTCTCTTAATATTAATGTGTTTTTTTTTAATCCTTCAATTTAAATGCAGAACCTGGTAATATTCATTGTGTATTTAACTTCTATTCTTGACCTCCTCCTCTTTCCCTCCCCTGTTCCTTGTCCAAAGAAGATGGATTTTTTATTCAGTGTAACATTTTCTTGGAAACTTTTGAAACACTTAACTAAGGTATAAGTTTTGCCATTCCAAGTTGTTTGGACAATTTCAGCCTTCCTGAACAACTTCAGTTTTGGGTTAATGGCTTCTGATTCTCATGATGATTTGCATGGCAAGGATAACTATTGAATGCTATGTATAAAGCTATTATATATGTTCTTTTCTTTTTAGTTTTCAGGTTAAATTCTTCTATATTTGCCAAATTGCCTATTGGCTCCATGCACTTCCAGAACTCTACTTCCAAAAAATTAGAAAGGTATAAGTTGCAACTTTAATTTAGGCATTATATTTTTTTTATTTACTTTCATTTATAATGATGTAGGATGATATTCTAAATTAGGAAAAGATAAATAATAACAGGGAGAGTAAGAGAATCATACTGTATAGGAATATGTTGTTGGATAGGGAGTATAATGCATTATATTACTTTTGCTTTCAAATTATTCATGTCTTTGTTAATAATGCTTCTGGAAAAAGCTGATTGAAGAACATGCCTTCAACAGAAAAATTGTTCATAAATTACTGCAGTGCAGAAACTCAGAGAACAAGGAAAACTAAGACATTTCATATTAAAATGTTTGCTTTTATACTGTAACATGTTTGTCTTTTCCATTTTGTATAATTCTAGGAAGATATTCCAAGACAGTTGCACTATATTTGTCTTTATATTGCTCATATAGCTGGTGCCTATATCTTGAAGTAAGTGTTTGTCTTTTATAGTATCCAAAGTACTATTCAATATATTATTTGTCAATATTATAGTCTATTAAGAAAAAGCATTTAGTATTTTTGTGTCATAGTTAACAATCTGTCACCAAGTTTGATCATGGCTTAACAAGCCATAGAACGCTCATCCTGATAGCACAATGAATCCGCTGTCTGATGTCTAAGATACACTGAACCTAATTCATTGTTACTGAACTTTGTTAACGAATGAACAATATTCAGAATGAAATATTTATTTTTACTGTTTCAGCCTTCAGCGCTTGGGTCTAATTTTGCTGGTACCTCATTATCTTGTAGAGCTCATTTTTCACGCTTCACGTCTTTTCTACTTCAGTGATGAGAATAAACAGAAAGGGTAATCTTGTTTTTTACATTTTCCTACTACTGTCATGATATTAATTTAGTTTTCTTTTTTACAGTTTTCTTAGACCTCACCAGCATGTGGGTTATTACTATCTGCCCTGTTTAGCATACACTATACTTTTACTATATTTGCAAAAATGAAAAGAATAATTTTGGGATCAGGTTAGTTGAAGAACTTGGCTCCATTTAAGATTGGTCTTAAAGATCTTGCTTCTAGTATACCACCAAGAAAGATCATGACTTTTCACAAATAAGTATCACCACTAAAACTGATCTTCCCCTGTCATCTACATTCTTTTCAGTGGAATTTCTAGACTTCTTTCTCCATAATTAGCTTCAAGCCCCTCTTGAAGAATTGTGTATTAACTACTTTTTAATTTGTTTTATGATTTCACTAAAAAGCATTGTTTTGCTAATTTAAGAGCTTTTCAGTGCACATATTCCTTTTTTTTGAAAAAAAAAATGTTAAAGTGTTCCAGTATAATGCACAGCCCCCAAATTTGAAAGGTAGAATAACAAAAAAGAAGAGATTTTCCTCTTCCTCTTGATTTTTTTATCCATTTATTTCAATCAGCACTCAGGTTTCCTGAAAACTTTATGCAAGTATATTGATTTTGCAGTGATTCTTCACAGACCTGGATTTCTCAGTTGCTAAATATATGTGTGTTTGGTTATTAAGAGGGCTTTTGTTCAACTAAAATTGAAATCTGAATCACTATTTCATTGTCTTATGCCTTTAAAGTGATTTGCTTTCTTCTTTGGTTTTTATTCTATGAGGTAGTTATGTTTTCAAAAGTAATATTTTCAGTTATAATACCTGATGCCATGGATATGCTCTTACAATATCTAGCAAGAGTATAAGTAAAAAAAGGTTCTTATTGGTCATAGCACCTGATACAGCTATGTTCACATTATTTAGTGACATAAAGCAACCAATATCATCCACTCCTTTTCCTTTTATCTTGTGTGTTTGCCACTGAATACATAGTGTTATCTCTGTAGCTATATTAATGTTAACCATAATCAAACTACATCTTGAAATGTTGTTTAGAAGTGTACGTGTAAATAGATGAAAACATATTTTACTAATCATGGTTAGCTTCAGAATTGAAAGATGATGCTTCATCTTTAGGTTTTGTGAATGTGGATTGCTTGAATTTGGCTAGATGCCTTTCATGAATCCAGCAATTACAGTTTATTCAACAAACCATGATTGTAATATACATTGTTATGTGTTAATATAATACAGCAATTGTATCATCTTGTATATTTGTAAGACAATATGAATGTGTACCATATCATGCTGCTTTAGAACTTAATTATTCTAGAAGTTACTAGCAGTACATTGTGGAGAACAGTGGTTCCCTTTTGTACTGCAAATGTTTTCTAGCTAGCTGTAAATTATTGCCTGCATTAGAGAACTTTTCAAATCTAGGAAATTGGAGAATTTCTGAGGAACTGATAGCAAAAAAAATGTCATTTTCTTTTCAGGTTTACCCTTTGGGCTCTTTTATTTGTAATGGCTCGTCTTTTGACCCTGACCTTGTCAGTTCTCACCTTTGGATTTGGTCTCACAAAAGCAGAAAATCCTGGCTTTTCTGTAGCAGAAGGAAACTTCAACATACTTACAATTAGGTATAATACGTTTTTCTGGAATAGCTATTTCAGAATGTTTTTTATATTCACAAGTCCAAAAGTATCAAATTGTTGCAGGAATAATAGTCTTCCTTTATTCTTATTACTTTTTAAACTACTATTTATTTTGGTAGATAACATGTAAACTTACCTCAGAACCTTTCTGCAACCTATCTTTATAATGTTGGCTATATTAACAGTCACAAGAATGCATTGCCCTTTGGAACATATGAAACTTCAGCATTTGGACTGCCCTAGTAGCAAGCCAGATACCTCTATGAAGTTCATAGCTATCTTCTGTGTTCCAAATACATACTTTTTTTTTTTTTTTTGGTGCCTTCAAATCAGTGCTGACTCCGGGCAACTGCCTGAACTAGTCCCTGCCGTTTTCTTGGCAAGATTTTAAGAATTGGTTTGCCATTGCCTTATTCCTAGGGCTGAGAGAGAATGACTGGCCCAAGGTGACCCAGCTGGCTTTATACCTAAGGCAGGATTAGAATTCAAGGCCTCCTGGTTTCTAGCCTGGTATTTTAACCACTACACCAAACTGGCTCTCAAATACATTCAAATACATACATTTGTATGCCAGCTACTCAGAAGATTTTAGGCTGCTTACATCCTAAATAAAACCAAATGTCAAAATCCAAATTTTCTATACATGATCTATTCACTAACTCTACCATACCTAAGCTGCTAGCTTTAGTTAGATGGCACTTCCTGCCCTAAATGCTTATTGGAAGAGAAATTTTCATAGCTATTTGATACAGCACATGCAAATTGGAGCAATATTGATGCAGAATACAGTTGTAATTATCATGTCTAATAGCCATTATTATTGGCTGTTAAGTAAAGTATTATCCAGGAAGGTCTGCTATTAAAGGCATATGATATGTGATAGTCTACAGATCAAAAAGCATTTGGATTGCATGAGTAACTTCATTTTATTTTTTGAATAGTCCATCTTTGGAGATGATCTCAAAATTCATCTCAACAGCATTATTCTAACTAATGTGTAACTTTTTTTTATGTTAAACTAATTAGAATTAGCTGTCTGGCTGCAATTTGTTTGACCCAGGCTTGGATGATGTGGAAATTTATCAATTTCCAGCTAAAGAAATGGAGAGAACACGTACAGAATCAAATTCCTAAGAAAAAAACAAACATAAAAATTAAGCCAACAAAAAAAGAGTCCTGCAGATGTAAGTATAGTCCTCACATCCATACCAGTATCAAAACCACAAAATATGGAGTGACAGATGCTAGTTAAAATCACCCCACTTTGCTTGTTTAATTTTAACACTGGATGGAGTATTGTGGCATAGAATGATAGTTGCCTTTAACTGAACAAAGCCTGACATGACTTCTACATAATACAAAGTTAAACATTTATTTACAGATAGTCCTCACTTAACAACCACAATTGGGACTGGCAACTCCATCACTAAACAATGCAGTAGTTAAGATATCACATGACTGCAATGGACTTACGACCTCATTTCCGCCATGGTTGTTAAGCAAATCACCCACGGTCATTAAACATCACGTGACCACGACTTGTGATTTTACTGCTGTCTTCTCCATTGACTCTGCTTGTTGCAAGCTGGTTGTGAAGCACGCAAATCATGATCATGTGACTGCGGGGCATTGCAATGCTTGTAAACGCCCACTGGTTGCAAAGCACCCAAATCTTGATCACGTGACTGGGGACGTTGCAACGTTCTGAAAAATTGTTCAAATTTCTACACCTGCCATTTTTTAAAAAATAATGTAATTATTTAAAAATCAGTTTGTAAACAACAGCACATAAATAGTATACACTCAAATTTGTAAAAAGATATGTTTAACTTCATACCATATGGGGGTTTTGTCAGCTTCCGTTTAATTACAGATTCAAACAATTTGACCAGGGATCCCTAAGTTTCTGCATGCAACTATTTGCTGATGCATCAATGTGGGCATAAGGGAGGGATGGCTAATCCCCAGCCTTAGAGCTTCCCAGACTGGTTTGTACTAGTTCTTTTGTGAGATTTAGGAATAAAATAAATGCCTTAAATTTGTGCAAGGTTTAAGCCCCTATTTTGTCATGCTAACACCCTCCCAAAACAACCCAGTCCTGAAAATGTGATCTTCTCCATTTCCATTAGTCATGTTCTCTGTTACCTCAGTTAAAAAAAATATGTACCCCCCAGCTTGTAAAGTATTGTCCACACTTCATCCAATATTTCATAAAAAGACTTGTTTCTCCACTCCACTCCTTGTATACAGGTAGGTTAGAAGCAAGAGGAAGCAGAAGCCATTCTCTTTATGAAATACATTATTTGATATAACCCACAAAATTTATTGGCATTAACTTAAATATGTTGTATATAACTTAAATATGTTCAATTTGGTAACTTATAATTCTGAAATAAAAGTATTGCTTATTACATGTTTAAGTATTAATATCACCTATCCTAAATTCTAATACTCTGTTTACCTTTTTTTCCTTTGTATTATAGCTAACTTTGTAAATGGAACAGTAAAATCTGAAGAGGGCACATCACCTAGGAAAAGAAAATCAAAATTTTTGTGAAGAGCACAGTTATAGAGGACACTGATTTAATTGAAGACTTTCTCATACTAAACAGAAAATCTCCATCACCACTGACCATAGAAAAACTATATTTGGCTATTTGGGCTAAAGGACATTGGTTAAAATAATATATTTTTAAGTGTATGTTCATCAAAACAAACTTATGATGAGAACATATTATTTTAAAATCAGTTATTTAACATGATCGTCAGCTTTTGAAAATAGGATGTTTTGTTATAGTTTGACCTCTAATTACAATGCTGCAATATTAGTAGAACAGCATGGGGGAATCTAATAAACCAGAGTTGTCTTTTATTTGGAACTTTATTTCATTTTATAAAATGTAGTTTTAGAATTAGAGTTAGGTATATTTTTTGCAATTTTTTTCTAAATCTTCTCTTCACGTTATTAAACTGCTTGAAATTCCTCTTTAAGTTAGAGGCAAATTATTTTGTACTCTCTCTCTTCTTGGTTAAAGGCAATGTTTAAGTTGTGATTATGAAATCAGTCAATACTGTAATTTGAAAAACTGTCAGTTTAACATACCCAACAATGTGTTTTCAAAAAATGCCCACCATCTAATAATTTAAGGCTTAATTTTGAAGAATGGATCCTTTTTAATTCCAAAAAGTTGGTTTTATATAAATGGCTTCTGAAGTATTTTAAAAGAGGATTTGAATCTACATGCTTCTTCAATATGGTGCTAAAAAAATTAGTTTATTTAGAGAACCATGAAACTGTTATATGATTAATCTTTAACTGTAGAACATTTTAAAATTATTCTATGTAAAAAAAAAAAAAAGTCAGGTTTTGGCATTAGATAGTGAAAAGACATTCATGAATCCTGCATTTTTTGTCAGAAAACAATGTTAAAAATATGGCCCTTCAATATAATTTTATCCATTTGGTCTGATCCTCCAACATACCAAAAGCTTTTATTACCAAATAATAGCTTTCCTTGAATGCTTATTGTAACAGCATAAGTGCATATACTTTACTAAGTAACAGGACATTTTTGACTGTGCCAAAATCTCCTGTTGTGATTCTTTCAAAAAGGGTAGGCCAACTGGTGCCTTCCAGATCTTTGGGGTTACATCTTTTACCATTAACCATGCTAGGTGGGGGTGACAGAAGTTGAAGTCCAAAACATCTGGAGCAAACCAGGTTTCCTGCCTTTGTTTGGAAAAATGGTTTACACTTGAGATAAACAACACTGGCTGGAATTCAAAGGACTGTACAACTTTTTGCAAATGGCTTTTATTACTCCTGTAAACTTTGCAACCTGGCATGGAAACTATTCAAAGTGAATTTTTTTTTAATCCCTGCATGTCATGCCAGATGATTTAGTGCAGTTACTGTTAGAAGAAAAAATGTCTAAATTTCTACTGGATTCATAGGGTTTTGGATCAGGAATATAGACTTCTAGATCTAAAAAGAGTACTATTTTCAAACTTCTATTTAAAGATTTTCTCTTGTGCTTTCTCAGGTTATCTGTTCAGAATTGGAGTAGTAAACTTTATTTAGTTAACGGCGGGTTACTCTGCAATTCTGAAAGCAGAATTCAAACTCTGTGGCTATTTTACAGTTCACAATTAAACAATTAGAACCTTGTCCTTTTTGTAAGTCTTATAGCACCAGCTGCCAATCAAAGAATAAAGGCCATGTAGATTTAATTATTTTTCTAACCTTTGTTTGAATTTCTAAAAGCTTTGATAGTTGCTTAAACCTATAAATTCTATAAGCGGCTATTATCAACATGCCGTTATCCCTATGTGCTGGGACCCTGGTTCCCAGAATTTCTGCAGCTTGTTTTTTATTATTATCATGGTAGCTGGGATATCTGAGAGTTTTAGTTCCAACATACCTGGGGGGTGCCTTTTGGGGAAAGGCTGCTGTAAAGACACTATAGAAAAGTCTTCACTAACAGAATCTTTGGGACTCTTCTCTCAGCATCCATGACAATTGGGGATGTCAGGAAATGTAGTCCTTTTTAGGTCATCAGATCAGGGAAGGCTGATGTAGCAGTTCAGTCTATGTACTACTAAAATTATGTTTGTTTTATATCTTACTAGCCTGATCCACATCTTGGCAGCCATTGCCATAACAAGAAAATTCTACTCTGTGTTAGGGATGAGTCAGGGATGAGAAGTGAAAGATGCTGGGGGTTGTGGTTCAAAAACACAATGACTTGCATATTCCAGCTCGTGCTGTATGTAGAATAGCTTCTCCTTTCCTAGCACTTTCATATTTTTGGACTGCCATCTAAAGCCAGCATGGCTACATTGCCGTACAGTAGATGCAGTTGCCTTAATGCTGCAATCTGTGGGGTACTCTTCTAGGCATCAGATTTGGGTTTTTGTTTTTTTAAACAAAAAACATATGTACCATAAACATTTCACAATAAAATATTAACAGATTCATATAGATTCCTCATTAGGAGCACAAATAGAGGTGCCAAAAATGTCTATTTTATATAGGCACTGACTCTGTCTGCTACATTCCCCATTCAAAATAATATAACAAGTTATTGTTTTTCAAGATTTGCCATACTTGTTACTAATAAGGTTTGACAGTTAAAGTATAAATAATTAAGGAACAGTTAAAAGTGGTTCTCTGGTTCTGGCAAAAAATGTTTGATTGGTTTGGAATCAAGATACCTGCCTCTCAGTCCATTGTGAAATTACCTCACCTCACCTCACTCCTGACCACATTCCTGTGAGAAACAAGTGGCTTACATTTTTTAAAATTTCTCAGTACCATTCAATAAACAATTCAATCACGTGTATTTACATATTACTATATAGATGAAATTGTTTTTATTATATGAGATGAGGGATTTTTTTTGTATATCACTTAGACATTTTTATGCAAAGTGCTATTCAGGATTTGATTCCTTTTTCTTCATTTGTCAACTTATTTCTGTGTACTAATTTGTTTAAGATTTTATCTGCTGATCTCATCCCATATATTTCTTCTGAGAACGTTTTGCCATGGAATGAGGGTTTTTTTATGATTTTGATGGAAATTTATTTCTGTAAACACCTCATTTGATAGAATCATAATCTTCTGAGCCATTTTGCTAAAAAACTTCTGATTAATTTTCATTGTGCTGGTCATAAGATGATGCTTTCTCTAGTCAGCATGTGTGTAGTTCTGGACTTGAACACTGGTTACATCTTCAGCATCGTAATTGTGGACACTGTTCATCTAAAATGTTTTATGTTACTAATTTCAAATAAAAGTACATGGAAAACCCCATTCCCTCTCAAAGCATAATACTATAAGATGTATCAGTAATAAAATATTTCAGGAAATAGGTTTGGCCTTTTAATTCATGGAAAATCGATTCGTTCCATGGCTCGAACTACAATCATAGATCATAGTACAACTACTGCATTGCCATGAAAATGAAACATTTAACTTACACCTACAATCTCTTCTATCCCTGTACACTTAAGAAGTTTTATTCCCATTTTAATTCTAGAAAATTAAACTCAAGTATTTTAAAATGTATGTTACCTAAAATATCCTTGAAATGCAAACATTTTGTATATGATACTTGTATGTGTGTGTGTGTACACCTGATTTAAGTGAATTGGGTAGAAGAATCTATTCTTTTGCAGCATGAGAGGAATATAAATGGATTATCATACTGTCCTGTGTCATTGCACTGATTGCACAGATGGATGTTTTATGTACTTTCAAATGTTAAATAAAAGGTGGGCCTGTGCCTTAAGCTTGTTTTGGTATGTTCTGAACAGTTTTTCCAAGTACTAGTGTGTAAAAATGTGATTCATAGAAAGTTTGCTATTTCTAACAGAAATTATTGTGATTTAAAATTGGTTGGTATAATAAAACATGAGAGTTAATTAGTTGTACATATATGGGAACTGAAACTATTCAGGCACCAAGACTTGAAGCTTAAACAGTATCAGGGATGATCTAGATATCCCTGTTACAGTAACCTCTGTGCCTTTACTACAAGCATTTGTAGCAGAGGTCTAATGCAGTTATGTACCTTTTTTTTTTCCAAATACAAGTCTGCTATTCACCAGAACATTCCAAAATCTTAGATGTGATCTCAAGGCACAAGTTGCAACAAGATTGTTTAAGCTAAACTCTTTTGTTCAGGTCAATATTTGTGTGAGAGGTTATGCAGAAACCCTACTGCTTGGATTCCATTGAAGGGAAGGTTGTTGAAATTACGGTCCGACTGGAGAAGATGTTCTGATAGTGGTTTTAATATTACTATAAACTGATATATAGTCTAGCATTTATAGCAGAAGTCCCTTTAAATTGAATGTAAAAATATTAGATGAAGTCTGGAGCTTGGTATACACCAAGTGAAGTGATGCTTAGCATGCTGGACTCACATTGGGAATTCAAGTTCTACAGTAAATGTCTTATAACTATCACATTAAAATCTACCAAATTTATTTTTTTCTTTTATGATTTCATATTTGCAGCTATATTTACCTATGTGATCCTAAATACAATTACTCAGAAATCAAGTTCTATGGTCTTTACCTGGACAAAGAAAAAACCAATGTTTCTATAATACTCTTTATAACCATCAGTGAAAGCATACTCAACATTTTAACTGCCTCAGTATTTTACACTTATCTAGAGTAAACATCTCTTCAATCAAATTAACTTCCAGAGCAGTGTATATTTTAAAAACAGATACAACTCAAGAACAGAACATATTAATAATTCCAATCCAAACCCACAGGCATTTGTGATGTTCACGTCTTGCTTGAATGGACATCTACCCTCCCTTAGCCATGGAGAAACAGATTCATCCCCAATGTAAATAAGCTCTCTTGTTAATAGCACAGTTACCCTCCTTTAGCCATTGTAATTGCTGACCATGCAATAATTAAGAGTATTGTTAGAAATGTTAATGGCATGTTACTTTTTATAAACTCTTATAATTCATGGGTAGAGCCACCTATACTTACAGTGTCAGTTTCTGCTTAAATGCGTGCTGCTTTTTTTTAAGCATCCAGAAAAAAAGCCATATTGTTTTAGCATATTTTCTTGATGCATTTTTAAGGAGTGAAGTTATTTAATTGTAAAGCTTTGCAACTAGTGTGAAATGATAAAGCTGTCATTTGCTTGGTAATGTGCCCAGAAGATGACCTTTCCCTGTGGAACAAAATGTTTTGTGTTCCATAACTGTTAGAATATTATGTTCACTTTGGTTTATTTTGGTAACATTTAAATCACAAATTCCTATGCTTTGAATCATATAAATTCACAAAAATAACTGAATTTAGAAAATAAATTATCATTTTAGGTGAATTTATGAATTGAATTTGTGAAGATGGGTTAAACAGGCTTGAAGGCTTGCCTAGTCATTTTCATGAGAAACCAAAGATTAAGAGGTAGAAGGCATAACATTTCAAACTTCATTGGTGGGCTCCTTCTGCCAAGGCTTACCCTATAAAAGATGCTTAACTCCTCTACCTGGGGAGTTCTTAGACCTGTACTAAATACCTCTCCAGTCCAGCTGTAGGGGGAAAATACAAAAGAAGATCCTTTGAATCTTTTGAAGCTTGAAAACATAAAATGTACCCTTGCAGAACACCCTGAAAACACAAATTAACTCTTAAAACTAATGAATCCAACTCTAGATATAAAAATGAGTTTAGTAAGAAAAGGGAATGTAAGACAAGAAAAGGCAACAATTATAAATAATTCCAAATAAAAACTACAATTAGACATCTCCAATTTGAATAGGATTTCTAGTTGCAGAATCTGTTCAGAATTTACTGCAGAATATGCCTGGACAGAAATATTTTAGGCCTTCTGCTTGGATGTTGTTAAGTAGGTCCATCTTAATACTTTTTTTCTTTTTTTGAGCACTGTTACATTTTTATAGAATGTGAAAAGTAAATGAAAGACAATCTCAAACGAAATCCTCCATTTCTGATATGGGACTAGCCAATAAATTAAAAAATGATCTAGTGGTGGAATAAGTCTGTCATGAAATGATAAGGTGCTGACTCATTTGCACCAGTTATTTATCTTTATTTATTTAATGTACTTTTATCCTGCTGCAATCAAAAAGATTCTTAGTGGCTGATACAGAATAAACAGTACAATTAAAACATCCACAGTACAATTATTAAAAAAAAAACAGTCATAAATAGGAATAAAACAGCACTAAAACAAAAACGATAATACCATAAAAATACAAATAAACATGGCAACATCAAAGCAAATCATGGGAAGTTTTCTGAAACGGCTTAATTTTCAAGAGTTTTTGAAAGATCAACAAAGAGGGAACCAGTCTGATCTCTATTGGTGCTGCCTCAGAGAGAAGCAACACTTCTTGTTTCTGCCCCCCGCCCCCACTTCTCAGAAGTACAAGACTTGTCATAGTTTCCCCCTAACAGATCTAACCAGTTGGGCCAGTACTCGCTGCAGTAGGCAGTCCTGTAAGTAACCAAGTGCCAAGCCATAAAGGGCTTTATAGGTCAAAACCAGCACCTTAAATTAGACCCAGAAACCAATCAGCAACCAGTGCAAAACTGGGAACCATAGAGTATGCAAGCCACTGAATTTTGGACCAAATCAATTTTTATTAATACAATCAAAGATCAGCAACAACAAAAAGAATAAAACAAGGGAAATAAAATGAATAAAGTGGGTCCTGGCTGGAAAATGTATTACTTCTGTACTGACTGTTGCCATGTTTTCACTGCCTCCATGCAAAATTTGGCTACTATGTTGGTGGTAGCATGGCTGTCTTTTCTGCCTGGTCAAAACCAGAGGCAAATCCACAGCAAGCCCAGAGAGTCTCAATCTCTGGTTCACTGCTGATAACCATGGTCGCGGGGGGGGGGGGGTAGATTGCCTCTTAGTAACAGTACCAGGCATTGGGGAAGAATGTAATCTTCAGCTAGTATATTATGACTAGCCTCCATGCCCTTGCCTCTTGAGCCTGACGACTGTGTTGGGAATGTTCCTTGGAGCTGCAAATGTGGACCCTGGTGCAAGTACAAAAATGTGGTCCATGGTGGAGCACTCTTAGAATCCAGTTTGTTCTTGTTAGATATACATACAGATTTTATCCACTCTAAAAGCTTCTGATTTAGAGGCTTAGTGTATAGTTTACCTGCTATACTCAGTAGACTGATGGGTCTATATTTAGCTGGGTCTTCTCTGTTCCCTTTCTTGTATATTAAGAATACTATGGCCAGCCTCCCAGTCCTTGGGGATATGTCATGTCTGGTCAATGTAAGAAAAAAAGAGATGCAAAAAGAGGTGTTCACCATGGACAATGGGTTTTAAGCAATTCAGGTAGGACACAGTCAGTGCAATTTTTGGACCAACTGTAGCTTCTGG
Source organism: Python bivittatus (assembly GCF_059951505.1). Taxonomy (NCBI): domain Eukaryota; kingdom Metazoa; phylum Chordata; class Lepidosauria; order Squamata; family Pythonidae; genus Python; species Python bivittatus. The sequence continues at coordinate 84,317,700 of NW_028277098.1, forward strand.
GTGTTCTTTAAGGGCCTGAATCCTGACCATAAAGGGTCCAGATAATCTACTTTAATTTAGATAATTTAATTTAGTATGCTACAAAGTTGGTCCATCACTACCATCTCACCAACTTCCCCCAACTACCAATAACTTAGTAGTTATTTAGCATCACTGGATCCAGAGATGGCTTCTTCAGAACGGGACAACCACAGCAACTTTCAAGGCTGTCAGAAACTCACCTTCCATAATGAGACATTGATTATATCCGGGATCAAAATGGTCACCAACCCACTTGTTTCCCATGCAAACTGGGAGGGGGATCCAGCAAGTAGCAGAAGACAGCTAAGACAACACCCTACCCACTTCCTCAGAAGTTATAAACAAAAGGAATTGCAGATATAAAGGCAAGGCAATGCCACAGTCACCAAAAGACTCTGTCCATGCAGAGTCAAAGCCATAGCAAGTCTGAGCTACTTTATGGCAAAATGCTATACAAGCTGGTCATAGTGCCCCAGGGAAGACCACAAGACTGTCTCCTCCCAGAATGGTATTCATTATCCTATACAAGCCATCTGATACCATGAGGAAGGAGGAGTAAGCACACTTCACCCCTCTTGTTGCTGCAGTGTAGGCCCAAACATGGACCTATATCCATGCTCAATTGGATTTGCTTCTAGACTTCCTCCACTGGCATTCCAGACATTGTTTCTGGTGCTTTATCTCCCAAAGGGCCTTGATAAACCAAAATGACCCCAGGGGTCAGCCCCCAGAAAGAGGTCACATAGGGACAACCATCGTCCAGCTGCTGATGTCAGCTGCTTACTAGGCACTGAATGGAGCTACCCATCAAAGAGCTGGGAAATTATCCACGTCTCTCTGGAAATCAGTTGGATCCATTAGGTACCTTGAGTACACCATCCAAATCAGTCCTACAGGCTTCTGGTGGGGACAACTGTGCCTTAGTCATCTGTGAGAGGGGAGATGGCATCACAGCTGGATCAGTGGCTGGCAGCAAGCACTGGCCACCCAACTTGCTCCAGATCAAGGAGGAAGTGAGAAATTTGACCACTTGGTCTCCGTGATGGCAGTTCCTCGTAAGCTAATCGCAAAAATGGAAGCTTCTGTGAATGGCTTGCAAGCGAGCAGCTGGGAGGCAGGGGATCCACCTTTGTTCACAGCTGTGGTGCAGCCTAAATATGGATACTAGAGCCAGCCAGACCCCATTTCTAATAATTGTTGTTGTTGTTAAGTCGTGTCCGGCTCTTCGTGACCCCATGAACCATATCACGCCAGGCCTTCCTGTCCTTCACTGCCTCCCTGAGTTTGCTCAGTTTCATGCTCATTGCTTCAGTGATGCTATCTAACCATTTCATCCTCTGCTGTCCCCTTCTCCTTTTGCCTTCCATCTTTCCCAGCATCAGGATCTTTTCCAAAGAGTCCTCTCTTTGCATTAGGTGACCAAAGTATCTGAACTTTGCAATATAACAATGTTTTAATGTAAGAGAGACATTCCTTTGCAACAGATAATTCTCTTGGTGTTTTTTCATTATTTCTGGGACTATAGCTTTAAAAGAAGAATTTGAGTTTTATTGTACTTTGAATAACTTGCAAAAAGCTGGAAGATAAGGAGAAGAGAGAGGGAGAGAGAGGGAGAGAGGTTACTTGTGGTGAAACAGGAAGATTTGTTATAAGTTTAATTTTACAAAGCTCCATCTGTATTAATTGGATCTGACTTTTCTATGGGACAACTTTTTGTTTTTCTGTGATATGCCTGTTAATTGGCTGGATTTTCAAAACAAAAGAATTTTGTAGTAATTTGAGCTTTTTTTGTATTGGCGTGCGCCTGCAATTATAGCTTGAAAGGCACCAGACGGCGTGAACTGTCTGCTTACTTTCACTTATACAATACTTACAGTTGCTTGCTTTGGGGGGAAGAAAGAAAATGGCTAGAAGAGGCCCTTTGGAACAGCCGTTAGAAGATAAAACGACTTCTGTTAAGTTTACTCCAATCAATGTCTGATGAATTAGGGGCTAAATTCAAGTCCCTTGAAAAGAAGATAGAGGAAAGATTGGATAAGATGGTTAATTTTGAAATGGAGGTAGAGATTGACTTGAATGTGGATTTGGAGTTCGAAAAAATGCTGGATTATGAAGTTAGTATGAACAAAGATGTGGATCCGAAAATGGATTTTAAAATGCCAAAGGATGTCAGAATGGATTTACAAATTAAATCAACTGATGTCACCATGATCAAAGGGGACATACAAATAATGGAAAAGACAAGTGACTTCAACTTTTTATCTTGGATTTGCAAAAGGAATGTGATGAATTGGTGAGGCTGTTCCAAAGAGAAATTACTGGGGCTATTATTTATTTATTTATTTATTTATATATCAAATTTATATCACCGCCCAACTCCCCCACAAGGAGGGACTCTGGGCGGTTCACAACAAAACAATTTAAAATCAGTAAAAACATAAATAATACAAATATAAAATACAATTATTAAATACAATGAAATCCAAGAGATGGTGATATTACTTCAGCCTGTGACCAGATAATATCGGTCAAAGGTAAGACTAGGGAACCAGCCAACCCCAAAGCTGACTATTCCCATCTCCACCCCATGCGTGATGACAAAACCAGGTCTTCAGTTTTTTTCTGAAGTCTAATAGGGAGGGGGCCAACCTCCCTTCTGGGGGAAGAGTGTTCCAAAGGGCAGGGGCTGCTGCAGAGAAGGCTCAACTCCTGGACCCCATCAGATGAAATTCTCTTGTAGACAGGGTCCGTAGCATGCCCTCTCTGCATGACCAGGTGGGACGGGTTGATGTGACAGAGACGAGACGGTCCTTCAGGTAACCTGGACCCATGCCATGTAGGGCTTTAAAGGTGATAACCAACACCTTGAATTGGACCCAGAAGCAAACTGGAACCCAATGCAGCTCACAGAGCAAAGGGGTTATATATGACGCACCTAAAATCGCCCGTGTGGCCGCATTCTGGACCAGTTGAAGCTTCCAGATACTCTTCAAGGATAGCCCCATGTAGAACACATTGCAATAGTCTATATGGGAGATGACCAGGGCATAAGAATTCTCCTATTTCTGGGAGAAGACAAGGAGAGAATGATGGAGAATCAACTTGTGGGATACTATTTGAAAGGATTAAAGATTAATCCTTTCAAGACAAAACAAAACAAAAGCTTTACAAAGTGAACGTATTTGATTATGGTTAATATAAACGTTGAGGTTTTTGGTAGGTATTAATGGGATCTTTTTCTGACCAGGTTGAATAATGAAGTTTTAAGGATTTGTGTATAAAGGGGGAGAGATTTCATTTGCTTTTTTTTTTCAGAGAAAATGATAAATTGGATTATAAAATGGATTTATTTTTGAATAAGGTTAAAATATATTTGTTATTAAATTTATGGAATTTTTGTTCTTATATATGATAACTGCAGTAAGTTTTTTTATATATACAAAGGTGGAAGGATATGACATTACCTACAATGGAAAAATGGATGGTGAAGCTGATGGAGTTGGCTGAAATGGTAAACTTGATGGCTTTGATTTGAGGAAAGATATTGTGTAATTTTAACGTTAATTGAAAACTTTTTTTTGGACTTTCTGCAGGAAACAGGAAAAAATGAAATTATGTTGTATGGATTTGATTATTAGAAATAATATGGGTTTATCATAATAATAAAAATTATGTTTTAAACTTAGAACAAGAGATTGATGTATACTGTTACTTACGTCTGTTGTGAGGAGGGTCAGAAGTCAATTCTTTTTCTTTTTTTGTTTTTTCACACTTTTGACCTTGGTCATTCTTTTTTCTAATTTTCCTTTCTTTTTCTTATTTTCTTCCTTTAATGTTAGTTTTTGTTAGTTTTTACTGTTTCTATTTTAAAATTTAAGAAAGTTATTTAAGAACGAAAACAAATCAGTCCTACCAACCTGCAGAGGTCCTGGAAGGCTACCTATCATAACTGAACCAGGCAATACGACTGTGTAAAAAGTATTACGTGAGAAAGGCTTTTTAGAAAATAAACCATTAATTCTGTCTGCTCAGTGCCAAATAAATAGGGGGCTGTGACATCAAGTAATAAAAATATTTTTGCTAGAATTTTCAGGAGATTCACCAGTTTGGTTCACATTGATATTATCATCTGAGAAGTTTATCCAAGAAATCTTAAAATCAAAATTGGCCTTTCCAAACAGAAGTCTAGTGTTTGTAATGTAGTATTGACTATCAAAACATGACAGATTTTCTCAACTTATTGATTAGACATTAGAGGCCATTTTAGAAGTGTCATATGTATGTCTACATCTTGCTTTAACTCTAACAGAGCCCAGTAAACGTTGTGTAGAACAATTCAGACAAAGTTATCTTTAATCTGGATCAATAGTCCATTTATTTCACCCAAGTGCTGACAGAAATAAATTTCAAGAACAAAAAGTATTTATGCAATTTAGTAACTCAATAGCTGTCATTAATGTTCACCTGGATTATTCTTCTTTTCCAAATTAAGTTATAAATGTTGTATGAAATAGATACTAACAAATATATCACCCTTTTTTCACTGCTGACTTAGTTTATGACCTCTTGTCTCAAAAGCAGTGAGTAGCTATAATTATTTCATTTGGCCTCAGAATTCTGGCATATGAGATAATTACTCATAAAGACAGATATCATCTCAGCCAACAACTAAGAATGTTAATCAGCATTTGGGTTATGATAAATTATGTAAACTAATTTTTGGTAGTGTGGAAAGGTTAACTTTCCTTGCTCCTGAAGAAAAATATTTTATGCAATCATAGTCAGCTTTCATTCTTTCTCCTTCAAGGTGTTTGAGAAAAACATACACATTAAACTGTTAAATGCCTTGAGTCTAAAGCAGCCTTTCTCAACCTGTTGATCCTGGAAGAACCCTTGAAATATTTTTCAGGCCTCAGGGAAACCCTGCACATTCAAGTTCAAATATAGGCCAGAAGTTACAAGTTAATTATATTTGTTTCATGTGTAGGCCTGTATATGCGCATTAACAACGTTCTTAAACTAAAAATAAAAAATGAAACTTACCTCTTTTTATTTATTTATTTATTTATGTATTTATTTATTTAAGCAATTTATATGGCCACACAACTCACGGTGACTCCAGGTGGCTTACAGAATATGAAACCTGTGCTTGTTTTTTGCTGCACAAACACTCAATTCTGGGCCAAACGTGAGATAAGCACACACGGATTTCATCTTCAACCGAAATACGATTTCTGTCTTTGCTTTTGATGCTTGTTAAATAAGAAAAAGCTTGCTCATACATGTAGGAAGTTGAAAACTGCAGCAAAAAGTTCACTGCCTTCCTACGAACGGCAAGATACTCTTCTTTCACAGAAATCCAGAACTTGTCCATGGGCAGATCAGTGAATCTCGTCTTGAGTTGTGATCAGATCGCAGCTCACAAAATTCTTCCTCTTCCTTCAAAGTGAAGTTCTCAGGCTGAGCAGAAGATGCAGAGAAAGGATCCCTCACCCAGTCATACATTTGTGTTGAAAGGGAGGGAAAGTACTGATCAGTTTTGTTCTGCAGTACTTCCAGGTGGTTTTCAATTAGATTCGAGAATTTTTGGTATCCTTCCTCACTCTCAAGCCCAAATAGCAGTGGAAACATTTCAGTATTTCCTTTTGCAACATGATTTTTCCAAATACAGTGATACCTCGGGATACGAACGCCTCTGCTTGCGAATTTTTCGGGTTACGACCAGCTCTGGCTCCAAAATTTTACCTCGGTTTGCGAACTCCGCCTCGGGGTACGAGCCATTTTCCGCCCGTGCCACGTGGTCCGCGGCCATTTTCTGCCCGTGCCACGTGGTCCGCGGCCATTTTTCCGCCCGTGCCACGTGGTCCGCGGCTGTTTTTCCGGCCCTGCCGCGTGGTCCGCGGCCGTTTTCGCGCCGCGCCGGGCTGTTTTCGCGCCGCGCCGGGCCGGGCCGTTTTCGCGCCGGGCCGCGCGTTTTCGCGCCGCGCCGGGCCGTTTTCACGCCGCGCCGCACCCGGCCATTTTCGCGCCGCACCACGCCGCGCCCGGCCGCTTTCCGTGTGGTCCGTGGACGCCAGAACGGATTAACGGTAATTACATTGAACCTTATGGGAAATTGCCTCGGGTTGCGACCAAATTCGGGCGGAGGGCGGAACGGATTAACCGGATTTATATTGAACCCTATGGGGAAATTTGCCTCGGGGTGCGACCAAATTCAGAGGGCGGAACGGATTAACCGGATTTACATTGAACCCTATGGGGAAATTTCCTTCGGGTTACGACCAACTCGGGATACGCCCAGAGTCACGGAACGGATTAAGTTCGTATCCCGAGGTACCACTGTATTCAGTTTTCTTTTAAATCCAATAATCTTGTCACTTGAGTCAAAACATTTTCTCCAGTGCCTTGCAAAGACTTGTTCATCTGATGAAAGATGCCCACTAAGTATGTTAGTTTCTGCAACCATTCTCCATTTTCAAAGCACTCAGCAAAACATGGAATATTATTTTCTTGAAAATACTCTTGCAATTCTGCCTTCAGCTCAAAATCCCTGTTGAGAACACTTCCTCTGCTGAGCCACTGTATTTCTGTGTGTAACAGGAAATTTGTGTGCTCTTGTCAGGTTTTCACAGTTATTTAAACGTTCTTGAATGAACTGGTCTTTGTTTAATAAAGTTAACCATTTTTGTAGCATCATCCAGAACTTTTTTCATTTAATCTCCAAGAGTTTTTGACACTAACACCTCTCTGTGAAAAAAGTAGTGTGTTGTGACAACAGCAAGATTTTCTTTTCTTACAAGAGAAATTAAACCTCTCATGGAGCCAACCATTGATGGAGCACCATCAGTAAAGTTGCCAACACAGTTCCTCCAAGACAGATTTTTGTTTCCAGATACAAAGGCAAACATTAAATACATCATGGCCTTTGCATGTTTCATGTAGTTCTTTGCAGCAGAGAAGGTTTTCTTGAATTTTACCACCATTTACAAATCTTACAAATGCCATAACATTTATTGGTGATATCTATTCACCAACTTGAATAGAAAAACTGTTGTTCTTCAGTTTATCACACAAAACCTCTTCAGCATCATGTGACATGTCATCAATACACGACTTACTGTACTGTTTGACTGTGGAACCTTTTCAATTTCTTATACTGCATCTGGTCCTAGCATTTTTCCCACTATTATTTTACATGCTGGCATGATTACTTTCTCACCCAAGTGAGACTTTTCTTTTGCTGTGTAATAAGTTCTGTTACTAAATAACTTGCTTCTTGGGCTTTTTTACTGACTCTCATTTTATTAACAAAAGCTTTACTCTGTTTGTTCTGTAATTCCAATAGCTGTTTAAAATAATCAAAACTTTTACTTGTCATATGGCTGTGATTTGTAGTTAAGTGTCTTTTTAATTTTGCTGGAGCCATTGCTGCATTTGTAAATTGTTTGTCACAGAGGCACAACAGAATAGGACAACTTGGATCACCAGTCCGTGTAAAACCCATTGATAAATAGCTTTCATTGCAAAGATAGACTTTTTTTGAATCCGTTGATGTACAAATGCATGAGAAGATTTAAATTCTTCATTAACATGATCAGTATTAAACTTATCAGTATTATCCATTCTAGAATCCTCCTCTCTTACAGATCTTTTTCAAAAATTGCCCTGTTGGACCCTCAGATATGACTGAATAAACATGTATGAAATTTATTTAAAATAATGGGATAAAATAACTACAGGAAAACCACAGGGAGAAGTCGCAGGAGGAAGAGGCTGATGTCACAGACTAAGTTGGATGAGTCTATTAATTTCTTGAAAAATGCACTTCTCCCCCCCTCTTCCTGCAATATATTCCTCCCTCCCTGCAATATAGCATTTACCTGTTATCAACGGTCTCCCCTATCTCGCGTTAAAAATTAAGAATGGATTCAACCAAATAAACACAGTCCTACAGCGCACTACCAGAGAGCTCAGAAAGAGTTGTAACTAGATTTTTGTTCAGTCTCTGCTCATCACTGCAAGAGCATGTTGCCCAAATTTGAAATATTTTTTTAAATAAATCATGATCTCCCAGGGAACCCCTAGTGACCTCTCATGGAACCCTAGGTTTCCACAGAACTCTAGTTGAGAAACCCTGCTCTAAAGCCTTAGATTCAAGCAAACTGATAGTGTATTGCTGTGGTACTCCAAGAAACTAGTGATAACTCTTAATGGCATACTTTTTAGATAATTAAATTCTGACATTAAAAAGTGATTTCCCATTCCTCTTACGGAAAGTGTAAAAGTTATGATCATCATGTTAGGAAAATAAGTCTTCAGATGAACGGGACTGTTTAAATCAAATTGAAACATAAGGAATTTGCAATAGCCTTGGAGCTAGTTTAGTATCTAGTTCACACCAGCTTATTGTAAATCTTATCAGAACATTTCCATGGCAACCCATGAATCTGTCCTGGCATTTGGCACCCTAAATTGCCCCCTCCTTTTGATCTGCTTCTTCTAAGACAATTGTTTTCTTTGAAGTTAGCAGATAGCGGCACAGCAGGAAGTAACCTGAGACCTATTACTTATGTATCCCTGCATCACCATAGTATGCACACACACAACACACACACACACAAACATATGTATTTCTGCATCATTTTTCCCTTTTTATGAAATGTATAAATATCAGTGCACCTCCTTTGTTTGCAGGGGTGTCTCTTGCTTTCCTTTTGGTGGGGTCCCCTCCAGTACATACTGTTTATATAATAAACACTGCAGTGAGCCTTGATTATTTGCTTTGGATCCTGCATTTTGATTCCACAGAAATTGGTCAGAGGTGGGATTCATAATCTTCGAGCTGCAACCAGAGACAACAGGAGGATGACCTTCAGGGCACCACTTAGGAGTGTGTGTAAGGCAACAGTCTGTGTCTAAAAGTCTATTTTGGCTTTTTGGATATGTGGCTCCCACTGTTTCAATCTCCAGCTGCTCCTGACCTTTCTGAGAGCTCAACTGATGTCTGGAGGTGTCCAGAAAACAAGGGGAGATTTGTTTTTGGCTGGGTGAGTGACATCCTTTTGTGTTGAGCAGAAGCTGACCCCAAGTTCTGCTCCAACTCCCTTTTTCTATTGTCTCACTGAATGAAATCACATCAGCTGCTAAACCTAGGTAGGGAGGGAAGTATAAATGGTGCTTAGGCAGCCTGTGAATGGTGCCTGTGTGCTTCCTATTTAAGTTAACCCGCCATGGACTAAGGCTGGGCATTGGTCTTAGTAATGTGCACATGTGCCCCCATGGGCTGTGAAAGAGAGAATGAGTGAAAGTGTAAGGGATCATAAAAAACTGATCCTCCCCAGTCAAGAGAACAGCTCGTTACATGAATCTAAGGACCAAATAACCAATGCAGGAGAGAAGAAAGCTGGCATGGAGAACCTCCTGATTCCGGACATGGGCAGAGACCAAAGCAGGTAAGTAAATCGGAATCGGAATTTAGAGCCTCTGGAAGGAAAAGGAAGAGGGAAAAACGAGGAAAAACATGGGTAATCTGTAGGCAAAACAAGTTTAGAAAGAGGCCCCATAGGGGGCTCTCATTACATTTATGAAGCACTGATTTGGATCAGGAATGGTTAAATACATGAAACAATGGAATCAAGCCACAAAGGGAGACAGTAAAACTCAGTGGCCACTTTGGGGAAGTTGGGACAAAAGCAGATCAGAAAAGGTTCACAAATTCGTTTTAAGTCTCCCACCCAAGAAAGAGAGAGACAGGAAAGGAAATTTGTTGTCTGGGCAACAGAAGCAAACAGACGAGAAGCTGAGAGCAAAGCTAGCAGCTGGAAACACAAGAGAAGCTGCAGTCAGAGGCTCAGACAGAAAGGAAAGAGTGAAAAAGGGGAGAGAATTAACAGGGAATCAAAAGACCAAACGTAAAAGCCCCAAACACACCTTTATCCCCAACTGACAACTAGCAAATCAACTGAGGGGAGATCATGATATTTAACAGAAAGGGAAGATCCCCCTCCTGGAGATTTTGCTGACTCCTGCTCCTCACACTCACACAAAGAAAAGCCATGGAGAACATAGAAATTGAGTTATGTAGCACATATTTTATTTAATTTTATTGATCAAATTTATATGCCACCCATCTCACTGTACAAGTGACTCTAGGCTTTACTTACAAGTAAAAAAGTGATAAAAAATAATAAAAATTTGTAGAAAAATATACAAGTGAAAAAGGGGAGGGAGCATCTTCAAACCACCAACCACCCCCAGTGCTGCAAACCCCCATGTGATCCCCAAGCTAATTGGCAAAGCCAGGTCTTAACACCCTTCCAGAAGGCCAAAAGAGTGGGGGCCAACCTCATTTCAGGGGGTAAGGGCAATGGCAGAAAAGGCTCTCCTCCTAGACTCTGCTTGTCGAAATTCTTTAGCCAACAGGGTCCATAACATGCCCTTCCTGCTGGACCAGGTGGGATGGGTTGATGTAACTGGGACAAGATGGTTCCTCAGGTAACCTGGGGCCATGCCATGAAGCGCTTCAAAGGTGAATACCAACACCTTGAATTGGACCTGAACCAAACCAGTACCCAGTGCAGCTCACACAGCAGAGATGTTACATGCGCAGCCCTAGAGGCACGCATAACCACTGCGCCACCACATTCTGCACCAGCTGCAGCTTCCGGATACTTTTCAAGGGTAGTCCCATGTAGAGCATGTTTCAATAGTCTGTACGGGACATGACAGAGTCCGATTTGTCATTCTACCTGTTTAGTGATAAGGTAAATATATACTTATATGGACCCATAAGGATACTGGTTTATAGATATATTTTCACATATACTGTATCTAAAGTCCTCTTGGGTTTTTTAACAATCGGTACAGGTAGAAAAGGCTCAATCTGGGTTGAGGCTTTTGTGGTAGGGAGAATTTATCCTGCACAATAGTTCTGATTCAAATTTCACCTCTCAAGCTATATTTTAATCTTAGGGGAAAATGGATCCTGATGCAAGGTGCTGGTGGATATTCCCTGAGCACATACAAATGTATATATCTGTAAGGGCAGGTAACGGAACAAGGAATCTTTTCATAAATGTGTAGCTCATGAACACCCAATTTATGCATTGTTTCACTGATCTGAGGAATAGCTACTACAGTACCAGTTTGGGAGGTGCTTAACTAACATTTTTATTTGGCAAATACAGAATAAATAATTATTCAGAGTCATAAGTAACTGAAAATAACTTGCTCAGGCAAGTACTCAGACTCAAAAAGTAGACAAATTTATTTCACGTATTTAGGAAAGGTGAAACAGTATTGCATTATACATTTCCTCCTCCTGCAGATGAGAAAAAATTGTTAATTGTCCACTTCTATGCAAGTGAGACAATGTAGTGCCTATGACATTTCTATTACCCCACCAGGCTGCTTCTCATTACCTTAATTATTTTATAAAATTATTTCCTAAATGAGAAGCTGGCACACTGCAAAGCAAACCTTACTAGCATCATCTTTATTTACAACAATGCCTCTGACTCTTACAGAAGTCCCACAGGTATTTCTAGGAAATAAAATTATCAGTAGCTTCAGTTTATTGCTTTGTTTGAAATTGTGCCAGCCTGTCTGCCATGTGGGGGGGGGGAAATGTAAGGAGTATCAACAAAAAATGGGAAACAACTTCTAGTAAACTGAGATTTTGTAACCGCCATTCTCATTGTTTTATGAAAAAGCAATCCCTAGCAGCCATTTTATGACATCATAACTTACTCTCAAACTTCCAAATAAGCCTGTAAACCAAAAATATTGCTTACCTCTGCCTTTGCAAAGGTAGCATACTATTTTGAATAAACATAGCTTAAAGATGGAAAAGTTGGAAATAGAAACAAGAATATGCACCAAACAAAGAACCGAAATAAGCAATATAGAACCCATGAGACTGGCCTGTCACATGATCAGAGGAAACTAAGGTTATAGTGAATTGCTGAAACAAAAGTGATCAAAGACAGAAAAGGGTTATTCCAGAAAAATAAGGAAGTATAAAAAGGATTTAAACATTATCTAACTGCACAATCTGGAACTGGTTGGAACTGGTTCCAGAACTGGAAATAGCCAAAGGAATTGACTCAGAGACAACTAATTTTGATAATGAGAGGGAAAACTAAGCCATTGCAAGGGCCTCAGGACCTATAATTTAGTTTTAAAATAGAATGGAAAGGTAGTTCAACTACTACATATAGTTAGAAGTCTTAAACAGCAATTTTCCATGAGCTCTAGGTTCCCTGTTTGACTAAGGCTATGTTCATACAACACACTAAATCAGAAACTATGTTTTACAAGCTGCAATGCTAAACTAAAACCAAACGACATGACATGTTTTAGGGTGCTGCAAACCAGGCCATCCTGTTAAGCCATAATGTGATATTTACATTGATTTAAGATGTTGTGTGAAAGGCAGTCACTGTGATTTGGGTTTTTAGTTTAGTATGTTGTGCAAACGAAATGTACAAGAACCGCTGCTTCAGGCTTAGCAACTTTGAAAATGTGTTTTTCACCAGAACACCAGACAAAGATATAAAGCAGGGAACAATGAAAGCTATACAACCTACAGAACCAGACTTTGAAGAGGTATTTTACCAAGAGAAAAAGTGTTTTCTTTGGACATTCACTGCAACCAGAGTTGCTCTGCAGTGAGATGGTCAGTGACAAATTTGAAATATAAATAAATAAACAAACCAGATTTCTTTAGAAGCAGGGAACCAAAAACCTGCAAAATGTTAGGATTACAGTTCTCATCATTCCTTGCCATTGGCCATCTTAGCTAGATCTGTTAGGAAGTGAAATCCAAAACTTCAGAAGGCCACCAGGTTACCCCCTCCTGTCCTAGACAAATAAAAAAAGAAACTATCTTGCTAATCCCTGTAGTGGTCCTAAAAAAACATTGGATGACAATATAGTGGTCCACATAAAGAAAAAGGCTGGAAATTGCTGCACTAAATTACACAAAGAAAGTGCAAGTACAAGCAAGAACTGTTCCCCCTGTTTTCAGAGCAGAAGAAAACTTGGCTCCATCTAGATAAGCAAGCAAGCAGAACCCACAACTGATATCTGAATTGTAACTGATGAGTTCTACTGATCTCAGTGGCCCTACTCCAAAAGCACAGATCTTACAATCATTCTAGAGGAATTTGAGGAATTCTAGAACAAATCGCAGAGGCCAGCATTGATAACAATGTAGTGATTAGTGGTTAAGAATAACATTTGCCAGTGTAATTGCTCTTTTTCTTGTAGCAGATACAAGCAGGGGGGGGGGCAGCATGACGAAATGCACCCAGCATCAGGACTCAAGTATGAAAGGCTGGAATTTGCACCATGATGTTCCAATGCCTGTTCTGCCATAGTTTGTACTGGATTCCTATGTTAGAAACAGCAGAAATATGCTTGCAGCTTGATTCCTGCAAAGCATTTGAGCAAGATGATTTGGTTGACCGTGGTTATAAATTAGCAAGGTGAAAGTACTGCATGTTATTTGGAAGCACTGCCTTTCTTAGTGGGGAGCTGCACGGCTCTCACAGAACTGACCCGTATTTCCACGTGAAGATTCTGCCAGGAGAACTCTCCCTCCAGCCCTCCACGATCTCGCAATATTGGCTGCATCTGTGAACTAAGCCAACTGACTCTTGGTTCAGCTGCAGCAAATCACAGTAAAACCAGCCTCTCCTCAAACACCGTAGTGCTTATGACAAGTCTGCTTCTCCATTTGCATGAGCTGTTGCTTTGCTCTATTTTCCTCAGCTTCAACAGTTTTATAAACTAGAACTGGAGAGACTCAGGAATCAAGTCCACACTCAAATCGTGAAAGCTCACTGGGTGACCTAGGGATGGTCACTACCTTTCTCCCTAACTGATCTTATAGGGCTATTGTAAAGGAAGAAACGCTAATATAGTCTGCCTTTTGCTCCCAGAGATATAGATCTAACGACTGCGGGTGCAAACAAGAGAAAATGGGATTTCGTTCTGCTTTTATGGAATTTGTGTTCTATTTATCCCACGTGAGTCCGACTTTAATTGGAATGTCAGGGGCATGAACTTAAAGGAGGACACGCATCCACTGAGACAGGTTCAATAGACGACTATGGCTATGTTCTCGTTACATGCTTAACCATGGTTTACTCCATTAATCCACTCTTCCTATCTGGGTCTCCCCTGGTCCAGGTACTGCATTTCACTGACCTACTCCTTCCTGCACACAAACGCACGCAGCTCCCTCCCCAGCCGCAGGTGGCCATTCTGCGCGCGTCCGTGGGGAAGGCACGGACCGCGCCCCTTCGCTGTATCCGAGAGGAGCGAGGTACCGAACGACCGAGACGGAGCCTCGAGAAGGAGATCCGCGATCGCTACTCTCCGCCTTCCTCTCCACTTTGGGGATTGCCATGGTAACCGAGGAGCGAGGGGAGGAGCAAGGCTTAAAGATAAAATCGACTCCGCGCCGCCCTTCGTTTCCTGTCTGAAAGCGTTCCTATTAGGACTGGGGCAGGGTTGGAGTACGATCCTTCCTCCTCCCTGCTAATCATCCTGCGCAATGTAATCAGGGAGAGAGAAGGCGACCCTCCCCCCGCCTTCTTTTCTCCTGTTCCGATCTTTGTAGAGAGATAAGAAACAAGAGCCAACAGCAATCCTGGACTAATAGTTTCCACTCTAAATTCAAATCCTAGTAACAGAGATGCACAAGGATGGAAGAAAAAAAATCAGGAGTCTGGTAGCCCCTTTTCCGACTAACACATTTTATTCAAAGGCATAAGATTTCATGAGCCTTTCAGGAAAAGCTGATGCCTTTGAATAACAATTGTTGGAGAGAAAAGGTGCTATCGGACTCCTTTGGCTGTTTTGTTACCAAAGACAAACCCAGCTCTCCCACAATGTCTATAAGGATGGAGGATCTGCCCCGGGAAGCTGGAGTGTGATTTTTGTGTTTGTGCAAGAAAGGTTGCAAGAGAGCCAGTTTGGTGTAGTGGTTAAGGCACCAAGCTAGAAATCAGGAGACCTGGAGTTCTAGTCCTGCCTTAGACACAAAGCCAGCTGGGTGACCTTGGGCCAGTCCCTCTCTCTCAGCCCGAGGAAGAAGGCGGTGGCAAACCTCTTCTGAAATCTTGCCAAGAAAACTGTAGGAATTTGTCCAGGCAGTTGCGAGGAATCAAGACTGACTAGAAGGCAGCAAAAACGAAAAAGCTTATATGGCTCTGTAACCTATGAGAATGGGATAATCTTTGTGGATTATCCTTCTTGGTAGACAGGAGGGGTGGGTGGAACAACTACTCCAGGAGAAAGAGTTATAACAGTTGGTGCTTTTTAGTTAAGAAGAAGGGATATATGCTAGGTATAATATTATGAACAGTGTGAAGAAAGTAAATAAGGATAAGTTTTCTTTCAGGTAAATTGAATCCTGAGGTCACTCAGGAGATTGATGTTAGGTAAAAAGATGGTATCCATAGGGTATGGTCAAAAAAAGTCAAGATGGCAGCCATGACGGTACAATTGAAGCTCTTTCTGTTTTTATGTGCATCACATAATAAAATGGATGTGGCTGTCTGTAGGGACATAGTTTGCCTGTCCCTGGTGTATAGTATGAAAGGGTCAGAAGTACCCTAGACATTTTAGTTCTGCTCTTTTTTTTCCATTTTGTGTTTGAAATAGAAATATTTTTATTATCTTTTTCTATGATATTTCCATGATAACCCTCCATCCCCCTTAAATGTTCCTATATTTTTCTGATAGGTGGCATCACTGGGCAGTGATCTAAGCTGGAAAGTTAAGCAATGCCAGGCCTGGCTAGTATGTGGATGGAAGACCTCCAGGAAATCCAGAGTTGATGACAAGACTGTGAAATTGAACAGATATCCTGGAAAAAGACTGTGACCAGCCATATCAGTACTGTTACCACGGGGAAGCATTAAGTCACCAGAAATCAAGTTTGGGTCAAAGGAGACTTTTATATTGATTTTAGCATCATTTTATAATGGTTAAATATAGCTGCAGCCATCAGTATGAAGTGCAAAAACATACTGGAAGTATAGTTAATGGTGGAAACTGATGCTTTGTTTTGGGAACCAGGTGCCTTTCCTAATAAATAGTGAATATTTAGTTGAGAAAGTAAAAGTAGCAGAAACATTGAAGGAAAGTGACCATATGATACTGTACTGGAGTTCTAGATTTTAAGTAAAATTAAAACTGAGTATAGTCAAGCATTTATCTTGGATTACAAGAAAATGGAATTTAATAAACTCAGAGAAATGAGACATAGGATCCTATGGCAAAAGAAGCTAATGTGAAAAGAAGTTCAAGAAAGGTGAGAATTCTTAAGGAAAGAGAAATTAAAAACACAAATGCAAACAATTCCAATGAGGAGCAAAAGAAACTGGTGTAGCTACAAAAAATGCTTAATGAAGAAACAAAAAAGGACATATTCAGGCAATGGGAAGAAGGCCTGGTCACAAAGGAAAAGTACAGATAGCTGTGAACTGTGGAACTGGTATCAGGGAAATAGATGATCAGAATGAACTTAGGTTATGGAAGGATGCTAGGGATAATAAAAAGTTTGTCTTTCAATAGTGTTCAAATTAAAAGGAAAAGAAAATAATCACTATACCAACCGCTCAGTAAAGAAGACTAAATGCTAACAGGCAACAACAAAACAAAGGCAGAGCCATTCAATTCCTATTTTGGTTCAGTTTCCTTGAGCATAAAGCAGTGTGATCCACCAGGAAACTGTGAAGAGCAAGTCAAAGGTGCAGGATTTAAGCTTGACAATGATAGAAGCATGGTTATAGAATGCCTTTTCATTGTGAATTAGTTTAAATCTCAAAGATTCTAGGGTACTGGCAAAGGGGTTTTCTAACAGTTTGGCCAAGCCCTTATTCATTATTTTTTAGAAATCCTGGAGAACTGATGAAGTCTTACATGACTGGAAGAAAGCAAATGTTATCCCTATCTTCAAAAAGGGGAAGAAGGAGTTGTCTGTCTGACGTTCATACCTGGGAAGATTCTAGAGCAGGTCATAAACAGATCAATCGGTAAGTATTTGAAAACAATGTGCTAATTATCAGAAGTCAGCACGGGTCTGTCAAGAACAAATATTTCCAGATTAAATTTATCTCATATTTTGCCTGGGTAAATTACTTAGCAGGATTGGGAGATGATGTAAACATAGTATATCTTGACTTAAACATTTGACACAGTATTCAATGTTAGGCATATTAGCAAGCTAGTTCAGAAGTGACTGGATAACATGGCAATTGGGTAGAAACATCATTGGTTCAAAATTTATACTGAGGGAGTACTCAACATTTTTTCCTCACCAAATTGGAGAGAGGTATCAAATAGGACATCACAATGATCAGTTCTTGGCCCACTGCTCTTCAATATTTTCATTAATTATTTAGATGAAGAGCTGAAGGAATTAGCTAATACTCTTGCAGTCAGAAATAAAATGCACAGGTGTAAGTTGGAGAAATATATGGTTTGGTAATAGTACTTGCCCAAAAGATCTTGGAATAGCAGTTAACTGAAAACTAAATACTGTATGATACAGCAATGTGATGTGACTGCAAAAAAGGCAAATGCAGTTTTAGGCTGCATCAACAGAAGCATAATTTCCAAATCACGAAAAGCAATCATTTTACTCTGTTCTGCTTTGGTCAAACTTTACCTCAGGTACTGTGTTTAGTTCTTAGCTTCAGATATTAAGTATTCAGAGAAATTGGAACAGGTTCAGAGGGCAACAAAAATAATCAGGGCACTGGAAACAACCCTATGAAGAAAAACTGAAGTATGTTTAGTCTTGAGAAAAGATAACTGAGGGGGATGCGATAGTAATCTTCTAATACCTGAATGGATGTTACACAAATGAGAGTCAGGACCTATTGTCTCTCATGCCACAATATAGCACATGGAATAATGAATGTAAATTACAGGAAGGGAGCTTCTGATTAGAAGTTCGGAAAAAAATAAGTGGAACTAATTACCTGGAGTGGTGGTGGACTCCCCTTTCCTGGATGTCTTGAAGCAAAAACTGGATAGCTGTTGGTCTGGCATACTTTGATTTGGTTTCCTTGCACTGAACAGGGAGTTGGACTCAGTGCCCTCAATGGCCCACTCCTATAACCTCCAACTCTATGATTTTGTGTTGGGGACTTTAAAAGTAATACATCTTCCTCAGAACATGTAACGGGGGCACTGATAAATACACTATATTAGCCAATGTTTTTTATACCTCCGAATCTCTTGAACTGGATGCCACCTGTGAATAATAGCTCCTTATTTTTTGCTGTACTCCAACATTTCCTGGAAGATATACTGGAGGGCCATATTGACATAGAACTGCTGTAACTGAGCATATGGCATATCCTTTTGTGGGCATGGCCACAAAAGCCACATGCCCCCCCCCCCCCATGGTTTATCTCTTGTACCTATCTCTAGATTCATACATTTTCTGAGGACAAAATGGGATTTGCTAGTTTTGGCTTAATATATTGTGTGAATTTTGCCAATTGTGGTTTGTTAAATGTATGATGGCTTAACATGACTTGTAAAACCCAAGAACTCAGGCCTGTTGTAGCTTTTCTCTCTGCAACATTTTCTTCCTTGCTCCTTTTGTGATGGGCAATACGTTTGATCCAAATGCAGGCATACTCTGGATACGCTGGTTGAAATCAAATGAATCATAACTAATTAATTCCTCTTGATTACAGTGTGTTTATTTTTAGTGTTACCAAATCTGAATCTATATCTTTTTGGTCTTTAAAGAGTAGGAGATGCCTCATGGACATCAGCCATTAAGTGGAGAGAAGTAACTGTCGCAGTCAGTAGATACTGTCAGCAAAAGCAGCCCCTGGAGAGTTTACCCTGAGACCTCTTTCCAGTCTGCGATGCATGCCACATGGCTTGTCCTGCATCCCCTAAACTAACCTGCTATTTTTAGGTGCAGTCAAGAATATTGTCCTACCCTCAGCATTGGAAGTAAAATGAAACTGTTAGTCCATTTTGCTTCTGTAAGTGGAACTGGGTGGGTGGGTGGGGAGGGGGTGCAATCTTGTCTGTTATCCCAGGTTGCAAAATCATATTTGAGTATAGTGCAATTACCCTCTCTCTTTACATATTTATAAACTTCTGTCATGTTCCTTAAATTAGCTTTTTTTTTTTTTTTGTAATCCAGCACTCCCTCTAGGATACTTCAGCTGAATGCTCCCTCCCCAACTGCTTTTTCTTGATAGTTTAATATTTCTCGATCTCTGTGTACCTGCATGATGTGGGTGTGTTAAGACAGTAACATTAAGGGAAGTGTAATTTGTTGCACTCCAGGTATAGTCTCCTTTTTAGTTTTTTAAAGCTAGTGTACTGAAATGCAGATGGAGAATGGGTTTTAGCATTTGTTTCTTATACTTTTATATTGATGTTCATTACATGCAATTTATTAATAAGTATATTTAGGACGATGGATTTAGGATGTATCAGTATAAGAATTTGAAGGACCCAGGAAGGATCCAATCAATCTCTTTTGAGGGAACATGAAACAATGGACCTGTCATTATTTCAGTGGGGAAGAAACCTGACTGTGAGGGGGGAAAGTACAAGAACTTGGGATCTGCATCATGATACTCCTCAAGTTTCTGCCCTTCCATAATTCCTAGACTTTTGGGCCGTGATGGCTGTTAATTCTTAGTTGTAGTTCTAGATATTTGAAGAGCTATAGCTTGGAAGGTTTCTGTAGTATTCTAGCTTTTTTTAAAATTGTGAAATCCATGGTCAATGATGGGATCTATTGATGGGCTTTTAGACTTTCCCAACCTGGTGGCTTCTGGCTGGAAATATTGGAAGTTGTAATCTGTGTGCATGCGGTGATTAAGGTTGGGTATTACAGGGATCTATGTCTTACAATCATTTCTGCAGTATACCAGTGCCATGGATTTTATAGTGCATCCTGAGATCTTGATGAGATTTGATCATATCCTAGTCTGAGTTGGACTCAATGTAAAAAAGATCTATGAGGACTATCAGGATTCATCCCAAGAATCATAATATAGGTGCAAACTGTGAATTAATGGTAAAATTTGAGGAATATCTATTTATTTGTTAGATTTATATTTCACCTTTCCTCCAAGAGCTCAAGGCGATGTCTCTAGCACTCTATCCACATCTTTTTCCACAAAAAAGAGAAACAAAACAATCTTATGAGGTAGGCTGGTCCATCATTTAACTGCTAGACAGTGACCCTCAAGTATCTGTGAAAATAATGAAGATTCATGAATCTTTTATTTTCAAATCTTCATTACCTGATAATTTGGATTTTGAAATGTCTAGCTTTAAAGCTGATGTGTTGCTGTGATGTTTAGTTCCATTAAACTTTTTCTGTGGTGGGAGGGAGGGGCTGGAATGTAAAGGAATTTTAATTATGTTCATTTTTTTACACTTTCACTCCAACGCACACCTCTTTTTGAAAGCCTCAGGCAGCTGACATTTTCAAAATACAAAACCAACACATTAATTTTGGCGCAGCTCCAGGAACACAGAAGATTAGTTAGCACGCTTTTCCTACAGCGTCCTTTACGAAGATCTGTAGAAGCGAGGACAAATGTTATTGCTGAGTGACTACAAACCCCAAAGGGCATTGCGGCGTGAGAGAACTCAGGCGGGGCAAGGCCAGTCGCAGAGGCTGTACGAGCCGGGTATCCCTTTGGTGGGGAAACTGGTGAACTACAAGTCCCAGATGACCACGCGCTTGCCGGACTGGCTCCAGCTCTTTGAGGAGGCTGGTTCCTACTTTAAATCCAGAAAGAGATCAAAATGGCGGCCGCGAGCTGAGCGTGAAGTGGGGAAAGGCGAGAGAGACGCGGAGCAGAAGACGCGCTCGGCGGCTTTTCCCGGGGGCGGTGAGTGCTTTCCCACATGCAGGGGGCGGAGAGGAAGTGGCGGGTCTCTGGCGGGGAATGCCTGCTTCTTCTCAGGGAGAGTTTGCAGGGGCAGCCCTAGTTCTTCCGACCCTGGACGTGCCGCCTCTTCCACAGGGGGGCGTCCTCGGGCTTGAGGGGGTCGGGGGTTAAAGTGGGGCTTGGCGACGAGGAGAAAGTGCGGGGAGGCTGCCTTGCCCGCGGAATTTGTGCCGGGGAGGGCTCTGCGCCTTCCCGGACGGCTCCGCGGGGCGTGTGAGATGCCCGCGGAGGGGCGAAGAAAGGAAGGGCTTCCTTGGAGCCAGGAGGGGCTGGTGTAGGGGAATTTGGCGCTCTCCCGCCGCGGGTCCGACGTCCTCGGGGGCGCTCGCCTTCGGGGTGAGTGCTTCGCCGGCGTCGGGAGCGCCGAGGAGGGAGCCTGCGAGCCCCGCTTGGTGGCTGTTCCTGGAGGGACGGGGCAGACGCGGGAGACGAAGGGCGGGGAGCGAGCGGGCTCCCTCGCCGTCGGGAAAGTTGCAGGGCGAGGTGACTCCGAGGGAAATCCCGGAGCCCCGCTTTCCAGCCGGGCTGCCTCGTCGGCTCGGTGAGCTTGGAGCGTCTCCCAAGAAGATGCCCGGGTCTCGGTCCGCTTGGTTTCTCTTCTCCCAGCCATGGCGAGCGAGCGCTGGGCTGGGCTGGGCTTGGGGAGTGGGGTTTGGAAGGGATCGGCGGCTTCCGCTTCGCTGCTTGTAAACGGGGTAACAACCACTGCAGAGCCAAAGGGGGAGAGGGGCACAGCCTCGGGGCACGGGGGCAATTTATACCTAGATGCATTTATTTCCAACTATGCCTGGCTACCTATTTTTAAAAGTTTGAAGTTTTGCCATGCTTCTGTGCAAGGTGCTGGTTGGCTGCCTTTCAAGTGTGTCTTTTTGCTTTGCCAAGTTTCTCAAGAAAAAACATGTTTCCAGTCTGGTTTGTACTGTGGCTAGCCAGATTTTTAGATTATTATTAAAGGAGGTGATTTTTTAAAAAAAAAAAGATATCCTGTGGCTATAGTATCTGCAAATGAATGAATATATTCTGTTATTTTAAAAAAATGTATACATGACATAGGAACATAGCAAATATTAATGTTCTCTTACCTTGACTGTTCAACTGTCTTAAACTGATATTGTCAACAACAACAACAATAATAAATAGGTATGTCTGGTCTTTGATACATGAGATACTACATGATGTCCAGTTTCCATGATGGAAACTGTCTCTGTGGCTTGTTTAGTGAAATGAAAAAGCATTTCTAATGGCTGTTAGATATTGAAAAGCATATATTCCTCAGACATTTGATAATAGGACATTGGGTGCTGGATACTTAATCTGTTCCTCTGATCTGTTGTCATAAGAACATTCTACATTGTAACATGTTCTTGTTCCATCCTAATTATATCAGGTTACATTGTCTATACAGTATAAAAAGGAATTTGTGTACAAATATTATAATTAATGTATTAATAGATCAAAGGAAATGTTCATAGCTACAAACTATGGTTTCTTCTACAGGAAATTTCAACAAACACTGGAAGAAGCTTTTCATATTTTCTATTTCTAGCCTGATATAATCTCCACAATATTTTATTTTATTTTATTTAAATACTGATAGCTTGAGCATGGCTGTATCTAACTTGGAAGTTGTCATTGTATATTAATTTGCTTATCCGTTATACACCAGATAGCTAAAGAGGAAAGCCCTGATCACAATAGAATCAAAAGGAGTACTATTCTTTTACTGTACAGAGCTTAACAATGTAGATTGTATATATTAAAATATTCAACAAACAAAAAACCTGGCTTCCTATATATATATATATATATTGGAGAAATCACACAAATGCACTTGTTAAGACACTTGAGGAGAGAATATATTGTATGTAAGATGAACTCTGTTACTGTGTCTAAAATGATACTGGATACAAGTCTGACATTAGAGGTTGCTTCAGGTCTTGCATATAAATGAGCAATATGAGCAGTAATCGAAGATCTTATTTTTGCATTGTCTTACAGAGCTGCTTAATACATGCTGTTTTTCTGAATACAAGATGAGAAGACTATCTTTAGTATCTAAAATATTAGTGGGTCCAGCAATTATAATTTCAAGATATAATATTTTAATATTGTGTGTTTTAATATTTGCTTAAAATTGGCAGTTACTGGTGGGTGTCTCAAATTGTAGTATTATGCTTAGAATAATTTTAGTAAAGGTAAAATGGGTTGTGTACAAAGTAGATTTTAAAAATTGTGACAAGTAGAACAAATGTGAAAACCGCCAATTTAACCAGAAATATTAGCAATGCTCCCCCATAAATTATTGGAACATAATTATTCTGATAATATGGCATAACTAAAATAATAATCTGTTTAGAGAAAAACAAATAAAATAGAATTCATATAAATCTGCAGGTAGCCTACACAATTAGACTCAGAATAAATTTTTAGAAAAGGAATGGCTAATTGTTTTTTACAGTTCCTTCTTTCTTAATCTTTCTCTTATATATCCATTCAAGATGTCATTCCTGTGCATATCTGCATAAAAGTAAGTGTAGTTTAAGTTACTGAAATAGCATAGGCTTGGAATGTATCATGGTATGAGCAAGAGGGATTGGATAAGAAGGATGGCCAGGAGCTGAGCAAAGTCCTCTTCTTCAGGAAGAAACTTTCTCTTGGCTAATCATGTCAACACCCCTTTCAAGTCAGTGCTCAGCAGGGAAGCCTTCTGTGCTTCAAATGTATTTTTAAAGGGAATTTTCCTCTTCACAACAAGTCCAAGATCCCTGAATAAGTTGCCATGAATCTGACAAGCAATTGGCTTCCTTTTAGATGTAGAAAGTATTAATACAGATGTTTTGAAAAATAGATCGAATGATTTATCGTCTATGGCAGCTATTGAACATTTTGTAGAGGTTGATAACTCCTATTCCAGTTCTCTAGAGTATCGTTACTGGGTTAAGTTGGTCATTCTCAGTTGTAGTTTTCTTTAATCATACTGCCCTTGAAGACCATTCAAAAGTTTCAGGAGGTTTAGCATGTAGTAGCCTGAGTATTTAGTTTCACCAATGCAACACCACTACTGTGGAAGCTACAATGGCTTCCAGTAATTTTATGGGTACAATTCAAGGTGATGGTTATCACCTGTAACACCCTATACAGTTTAGGGCCTGGATAGCTCCAAGAATGCCTTCTCTTTCTGCCTGGTGAGATCTAGGAGAGGGGATTTGCTGAGGTCCCAAATATGAAGAATGCCATCTACAGAAACTCCATGCTATCTTAGAAAATTATAGATCAGTCTCCAACCTACCATTTCTTGACAAGGTGATTGAACTTCAACTACAGATGCTCTGGATGAGGTAGATTATCTGGATCCTTTCCAGTTGGTTTTCAGATCTGCGTATAGGATGGAAATCAATTCTGTATAAAAATAAAGCCCTGTTTAACCCCAGTCCCACTAGTGTCGGTCAAATATTTGGTTTCATGTAGATAATCACAGATTCATCATGAAGTAGGAAAGCCATTGCATATGAAGCTAAATGAACGTAGGCCTCCATCAGAGTCAGGACTCTGAATTAACAAGTCTTGTTTTAAGACAGGGACTAGCAGTCTTCGTAGAGGCCAGAGGCCATGCTGCCACCGCCATTTTGTGGGCGCTTGTTGCTCCTCCCATGCCAAGCAGCTGGTGAAGCTGTTGCCAAAATGGCCATTCAAGGAGGTAGCAAGTGCTCTTTCCTCTCTTGTGTGGACTAGGTGAATATATTTCATTTTGGGACCATGGGGCTGTGATGGAAGACTTGAGTGAGGTGATCCAAGGTCATAGGGAGAGGAATCTTAAGCATCTCCTCAGCCCTCAGCCTGAGCATGTGAAAACTAAGAGGATGAGACTGGCACTACCCTAAGGAATTCAGAGTGTTTAGTTGCTGTCGTTGGGGGTTAGAGTTAGTCTGGCGAGATTCTGTCTACTAGGTGTGAGCTAATAAAGTAACTGAACTGTTCCTGAATCATCCCGCTGAGTTCCTTGGGCTGAACCTGACAGGGGCCAATGATTTTGGGTGGCAGGCCACATCAAGCCTACAGTCGTAGATTGCTGACTCCTGTTTTAAGAGTTGGTATAAATGCTGATACATGAAATGAATTCCACAAATCATTTATTAGATGTATTTAGTTTTTCTTCAGTCAAGTCTTAAATTGAGTTTTTTGGTTAAAAATAATGTTCATACTAGGTAGTATGTTTAGGCAGCATTTATATTTCTCTCTCCTTAACTTTTTCTCATAAGGTTTTTATTTTTCATCACTTATATGTAAGTTTCTACCTGACATCTTGTGTTAGTTTTCCCATGCTTTCTGTGGGACGCGGAGAATGTATACTGTGTATGACCTTCAGTCCATTTTTGTAGATGTCTGAGTTAATTAAGGTAGTGACAATGTGAAACTTTGGTTTAAGAAGAAAAGCCATAAAATGGGTGTTTTGAGTCTTGTGCAAGCTTATTGCACCTATCTTGCAACAGCAGCAGCAACTCTCCGAAATTATAATAAATTGTAGAATTTCAGTGCACTATATCCAGTGACATTATTACTATAGTCTTCAGTAGCCAGAAATATATATTTTTTAAAAGTATGGCTCTTGGTTGCAGAAACAGTGTCATCCCTGCTTTGTAGACACTATTTTGAACCTATTTCATTCTTGTTGGGATGCTCAAATGACATATTCCTAGTAACACTCATTTTGCTAGAAGAGTAGAAGAAATAGGACCTCCAGTGCTCATGAAATAAAACTTAATAACCCAATTTGAAGATATATAGGTCTCTTGAACCCTACACTTATTTGGCTCAGATTGTTAGGTCTCTGGTCACTTCCTTATTACCCATAAGATTAGGTATACATAATAACCATTACTTCTTAGAATGTTACTGCTTTCTGGAGAAAAGGGGGATAACCTTGATCACTTGTGCAATAGTATAACAGTTCTAGTGCAATGAATCACCCTGCTTATTTGAAGACTATTGCTTATACACATCTCTTTCCGATTGGCTCAATTCCTTCACTGATTGAGAATGGAGAGTTGGATCCACTGTAAAGGCATCTGGTCTGGACAGAGTGGCTCTGTTAATAATTTGAGGTGGCATAATTTCATTGTTTACTGTTCTTGAAGGTGGAGTAGAACAACCATTTTGTCTTCACTAATTTATCAGAGATTGTGTAGGATCTTATGTTCTACCTTTTTTATGTTTATTTCTGCTTGTTATCTGGTTATTTAATAATCTCCCATCATCCTCAATTTGTTTTTTGTTTGTTTTGTTTTAAACAGCTATAGTTAAACTTTGCCACTGAGAGTTCCTCCTTCCTCAGAGAAGTTAATCTTTTCCTGTGAAGTTGCTGACCAAAAGGATGCTTATGATAAGTCTGTCTGATCTCATCAGTCTAAATTTTCACTGGTAGCACTTACAAATTTGCTTAAAAGGACTAACTAAAGAGTACTTTTTACTAACATAGGTGTTGCAGCTGGGATTTCCCTTGGCTGGGGATAATTTAAACTATTTTAATGTGTTTTATCTTAACATCAGTGTGGAAACTGCAGCAGTTTAAAATATGCTAGCTAGAATTTTATCTGGAGAAATTTTTTTGGAAATACATTTTGCTGATTCTGGCAACTGGTTGGATATTATAATTCCAACATATCTGAAAGACACCAGTCTAGAAAAGACTGGTTTAGGAGTTATGAGCTAAGAATAATTAATAGCATGTGGCTTGAGTGGCATATACTAGCCTTTTATTTGCAAGGTGCCAATAAGAACATTGCATCAAATTTCCATCAGTCTGTGAACTTTGGTAACAGAGACCATGTAGTTTAGCCTGCAAAAGATTAGGAACTTACTTCATATAAAAAGGAGAAACATGTAGGATAAACTGACTTTAAGATACTTTCTAGACCCATAACACTGTTAGTGGGAAGAAAATATTATAGCTCTCTGTTAATGGATTATCATTTATTTGGAACCTTCATGACCACTTAGTGCCCATATCACAAGAAGTGACTAAGCTACTAAATATATGTAAGCCACTAAATATCAACAGCTGAATTTTTGCAGTTAGGTCACTAGAAAACAGGATACTGGTCAATATGAATATTTCATTTGAAACAGGTTTCTTCTGTGGCCAATGCACATTTCACTTGGACATTAGTTTTGCTATTTTCAGTAGGTCTTCCAACAGAGTATGCATAGGATTTTAGCCAAAGTTATCTTTGAGTAGCTAATACATTCATTGCGTATATGAAAGGGACTATTTAGTAATAACAATATGTGGATGAATCATTTTAATTTAGCTGTCAGCTCATTCCTTTCTCCATGTAGTAGACTGTAAAGGGCCATTCTAATTAGCAATTTAAAAATAGATTTACTGTGTTAGGTAATGTTGTGACTGTGTGGAAAAATGAACAACTGAGATCTTGCCTATTATATCAGCTAAATGCAATATAACATGGGTTTAATATGGTATAAAAAAAACCTTAGCATTTTCTTATTGTCCCAGTTTCTGTTCATTAAGAGCTGAGACAATATTTTTAAATCATATGTAGCATTTTATGAAAATATCTAGCGGAGAGATCTTTTGTCAACTTAATACCTTTCAAATATTTTAGAATACAGTCAGTGGCTGTATTGATTAAAGATTATGGGAGATGAAGACTAACACTGGTCAGATTGGGGAATGCATTGCTCTAGCATGCAATCTAAGATCTTTGTACTGCACCTCATTCTAAAAGAATAATATAATTCAAATCAGACCAAAGATTTTTCTAGTCAGCATTCATTTATCCTGTTGATGTATGTATATCTAGGCTGGGGAGCTAGAAGGGAGGATGGCATCTGAACAAAAATTCTAAAATGGTCTGACAGGATAAACTTCTCTCTCTTAGATATCCGTGGGAGTTTATTTTATTTTAATTATTTTATTTAACAGTTAGGTCTGAAAAAGCAGGAATGGGTTCTAAGAAATAGCAGTGGACTTTGCCAGAACACAATAGCCTTCAAGTGGATAAACAGCTCCAGTTGGATAAATTTCTATGACTAGAGTTCTTGAGAGCATTACTGTTACATTTCCTACTAACACCAAAGACTGCTTTGGACCAACAACTTCTGAGTCTGAGATGCAAAATGAAAAATAAGGCAACTGTGGCTTCTTGTTTGAGGTAGAATGAGCTGCAAGAGAGTATTGGAAATGTTAACAGCAATAAGAAGATAGGAGATTTGAATTCTTACAGAGCAAACTTTTCTTATAAGGGTGACATCTTCAAATCTAT
Source organism: Python bivittatus (assembly GCF_059951505.1). NCBI lineage: Eukaryota > Metazoa > Chordata > Lepidosauria > Squamata > Pythonidae > Python > Python bivittatus. The sequence goes on from NW_028277098.1 coordinate 84,345,967, forward strand.
TTGAGAAAATATATCAATTGGACAAAAAGATAGAGGACATGAAATTAAAATTGGGCAGGAAAGCCTGATTGGTAGGTGCAACAAGATAGAAGATGGCACATAAGGGAGTTCCCATGGCATATAACACCCTGAATAAAGATCTGGTGAATTGAACAAAAAGAATGCTAGGAATGGTTGTAGTTTAAAAAATAATCAGATTGCTCTTTTAATAGACAGTGTTAACATCAACAGGAGCTAATGGAACAATAAGAGAGCAGTAATACATTCTTTATGTCTGCTACTGTATTGTACATCCTCCCATTTAAATATTAATTCTTTATTTTGGTTGCCAGATACAAGGTTTCACAAAAGATTTGTGGCTACATTTGTCCAGATTCAGATTCCAAGAAGACTGTTATATATTTGTAATTATTTGGCCGCATTAAAAATCTTTGTCACCAGAGTTTTTCAAGATTATGCTTCTGTCCCCCTGTACTGGCTGGGTTAAGGTTAAGGAAGATGTTGCATACAGGGGGATCCCAGAAAGACCCTTGAGAAGATAAAGTGTGGATCAACAGAGGAGTCCAGGCAACAGCCAAAAATAGCTTATCTTGTGATAGAAAAAAATAACCTAATGAACCACATAGCACTTGCCTCATCATCACTGGGAAAGGAGGATATGTTTTATTTTATCCCCTCCTGTTTTGTGTGTTTTTACTGTTTTTTTTAAATATGTAGTTGTTTTTATGTATTTATTTTTTTAAATTGTTGTACGCTGTCACCTTGTGGGCAGCTATATAAATATGATGAATAAACAAATAAATAAATATGTCCTTGGTGAGAAATATTGCCTAACTGCAAGAAATGTCACCGTTTATAAAAGATATTCATAGTGTACAAATCAAAGTCTGGGATTTGTTTAATTTGAGAGCAAGTTGCTCAGTGCACCCAATGAAAGAAAAAATAATTGATTAGTGTTCTCCTCCCAATGATTTTATGTTTCCTCTGAAATCCTTTTATGATGTAGATGAAGCTATGGTAGGTGGGTTACTTGGAGAGGGCAACAGGAAGAACTGCAGTCCAAGTCTCATAGGCTGACCAACCAGTCTGTTAGAAAAAAGACCATCCCTTTTTGTTCAGCCAGCGCTTCCTCTCACCCCATCCCCTGGAATGTACAAAGGGAGTTGAAACATTTATGTAATGGTATGTGGGAAAGATCTTGGGAGACTGGGCAAAGAGACCCTGCCAAGAGAACGATCAGATAAGAGACAGCATAGCTTGCAGCCAGATAATGGATGGGGCAAGAGGTTCAGAAGAGACCCTGCCTAGTTTCTTGGGCTGTAAAGAAGATGGGGCGGGGGGGGGGGGGAGAAATGTACTTTCAGACTTGCAAGATTGATGTCGGCCTTGCAGGGTAAACCAGATAGGAATCACAACCAGATGAGCTAATTCTACTTTATTGTAAAGCTACATTGACAGAATCTTGCAAGACTGAAAGTACATTCCTCCCCCCATCTCCTTTATAGCCTGAGAAACTAGGGAGGGTCTCTTCTTGCCCCACCTATTATCCAGCTGCGGTCTATGCTGTCTCTTATCTGACCGTTCCCTTGTCAGTGTCTCTTTGCCCAGTCTCCCAAGGTCTTTCCCACATACCATTACAATTTATGATTTGTGATTTCCTGGCATAGGGATCACCAAGGCAGCAAGCTTCTGTTTAGCATATTGTGTACTGACCAGGAACTGATGCAATCAAGTCCGTGGAGGTTGTCTATTATACCTCAGCTCCCTATGGAAAATTCCTTGGGTGAGGACCCAAGATGCAAACAGATCTTAAATAATGTCTGCAATGTTAATATCTACAAGTAAAAAATGAAGCCTTTATCTTCACCATCAATCACACAGTGTGTCCTAAATCAGGATCATGAAGTTGAAAATTTCCCTCAGCATAAAAATTACTATAGAAAGGAGTTGTATATCTAGCAACTCCTGAATATAGCTTATAAATCACTGGCTAAAGAACTACAGGAGAACATCTATTGGAAAATTTTAGAGCAATCTCCCTCTATCTAGCATGAGCACTTACATTTGAATAATTTAATCCAGCAGGTAGCCAAAAATGATTCCTGTGATATTATTCCAGAATCCATTTAAGTCCTCTATTTGGAGCCTCCCAGAGAAGACAATCTTACCAGGAATTCATTAGGTAACTCTGGTGGAATAAGACGGGGAACATGCAATAAGACCTCCATGCAGTGATAACTGGTACAGTACCCTCCGACTGATTGATTGATTGATTGATTTATCATATTTATATAGCTGCCCATCTCACACAAAATGACTTTGGGCGACGTACAACAATTATGTTCTGAGTGTGGATGATCTAGTACAGTAAATATTTTTGGACTAGCAATTTTCATTGATTTACAGCATACCAAAGATCAAGAAGGAGCAGAATCATGCGGAATGCAGAATTAAATAAAGCAGATGGTCACAAACTCAGCCCAAGTTGGGGCAGTCTGTATCAGCGATGTCATAGAATCTTGATGGCTGGGCATTCATATGTTTAGATCTAGCTTTTCATCTGGGCATTCAAATGTTTAGATCTAGCTTTTATGGAATACATACAAATTTGATGTTCTGTTCCTTCAGGAAACATGGATGCATGACAATTTCTGTATTGAACATTTCCATGCATGTATAGTTAAAGCAATATCTAAATGAGCAAGAGGACCAAAAGGATAACTAAGTTGTTTATAACAACCAAATTGGCAGCTAAAGTGTCTTCTGATGCTGTTGATTAGCCAGCATAACATCAGTGCAGAAGACAAAAGTCATGGTTTTTACAAATAACAATAAAATACAAAGTTAGTATATAGATAATCTTAACATAGAAGTTAAATGTTGTATTTCAAGCTTCTAGAAGCTCTAAGTCCATGCAAATTATGCTGCCAACAAGGCCCATAATAGTGCTGCTACCATTCTAAGATTTCAGTGGAGCCAGAGAAGATACTTTATTCCAATTGCTATTAAATAATTTAATACAAAATCTGCTGCCTGGGGTGCAGCTTGGACCTTGATCTAGGTTCATGTCCTCTGAAATAGTGCAGTCTGGGTTTCCAAGATCCTTGTTTATGACACCAAGACATGTGCCTAGTGCAGCACTGAGATTGGAGGTTGGATGGAGGATACGATCTGGCAATCAATTCTATTTACATATCTGATGATTAACCTGGTCTCAACTTGGTTGATATCTTTAATTACAGGTAGACCTCACTTAACAATTGCCCTGTTTAGCAACTGTTTGGAGTTATGATGGTGCTGAAAAGATAACTTTATGACCAGTCCTTGTATTTACGACCGTCACAGCATCCCAGTCACGTGATCTCCATTTGTGCGCGTCACACTTGGTTCAGACAAACAACAGCAGGCAAAGTCAATGGAGGAGCTGGCAGTAAAATCGCAACTCGCAGTCATGTAATGTCTTACTTAACGACCCACAGTGATTTGTTTAATGACCGCAGCAGAAGTAAGGCTGTAAGCCTGTCGTCATGGGATGTGTTGCTTAGCAACAGAGTTGCTGGTCCGAATTGTGGTCACTAAATGAGGACTACCTGTACAAAGGATAGTTTTAGATCTTGCTGGTGGACAGACACGTGATAAGTAAAATACATTTCAGTCGTCTGATCTCCTGAGTACCTGTTGATGCGGGGTTTGGATAAGGTCAAGGAAATAATTAGGCAATGAATTAGAAATACAGAATTACAAACTGAATTGAGCCATGTGATAAAGATCTCCAAACCAGGAAGCTTGCACTTGCAAACTAGTTGTATTCTCTCACATTCTCCAATTATAGATAGGCCTTTCTAGAGCTTGTTTTAATGCTCTGTCTTCAACCATCCTGGAAGGCAGATTCCAGAATATTCCAGTGTCACTGAGACTAGGTCATGTGGATCAGGTAGTACTGAATCTTTGGAGTATGTTTTTTAAGTTGTTGCGTTTTATTCTGATTTAAGACGACAGCTATTCCAGCCATTTAAAAAAACTCTTCCTAGCTGTACTGAGCAATTTTATATAAGTAACCTTAATAGCAGACAGAAATGCCAAAGTCACCTCTGTGGCAAAATTTTACTACTTAGAGACAGGGAAACATTGTGGAAAGGTCACCATCACAGGAGAAAATGATGATCTGCAAATGTAACCACATAATTTATTGAATAATTTATTGAATACCTGGGAAAATCCTAGAAAAGGACATCAAGCAGTGAGTTTGTTTGAGAGTAGCAAGGTCATTATTAGAAGCCAATGAGTTCGTTAAAAAATAGGCCATGCCAGACTAATTGTACTGCTTTTTTTTTTTTTTTTTTGCAAAGTGATCAGATTAGTAGAACAAGGGAATGCTGTAGATGTAGTATATGTCAGGAAGCAATAAATTATGCACATTGCTTGTCATGGATAACAGAATGGAAAAAATTGACAAATAATAGAATGTCAGTACTAGAAGGAGCTGGTCTAGCCAATGGATTTCACAGGTATTTATGATACAGATAGTCCTCAACTTACCACCATATGTTCACTGACCATTCAAAGTTACAACAACACTGAACGAATGGTGGTTAAGACCAGTCCTCGTAGTTCTGGCCATCCCAGCACCCTGCAGTCATGTGATCATGATCTGGGTGCTGGGCAACTAGCTTGCACTTACGACCAATTGCAGTGCCCCGCAATTACGTGATTGCCATTTGCGACCTTCCCTGCTGGCTTCCCCAGTATGTCAGTGGGGAAACCGACAGGGAAGGTTGCAAGTCGCTGGGATAAGTCCCCTACCCATGCATCCTCCCCTAGCCCCTCTATGCTCATACCATGCTGGCCACTTGTGCACCCTTGTGCACCCTCCCTGAGCATTGCCATGCCTCCTAGCCATTTGTGTACCCCCGAGCACCCTCCCTGAGGCTTGCCGCAGTTCCCACGCACCGTTCTATGCACCTCCCCAAGCCTCACCGCACCTCCCTCGCATCCCCATGCACCCCCTTGCTCTCTTCCCCACCCAGCAGCAATCACTCCACGCCTTGCTGTGCTTGTTCCCTGTGCCATTTCAGCCACTTGTGCACCCCTGCACTCCTTCCCCCACCCGGCAGCAGCCAGTTAGCTGCCTGACGGTCTGCTTGTGAGCTGCCTGGGACTTGCAGCTTTCTGCCAGCTTCCTCACTGACTTTGGTTGTGGGAAGCAGCAGGAACTCGCTAATGACCGCTGTGATTCAGTTAACAACAGCAGTTGTTAATGCAGGGATTGCCATTTCTAAACGATGCGGTCACGCTTTATGACCACATTGCTTAGTGATGGAACTTCTGGTTCCAGTTGCTGTTGTGACTCAAGGACTACCTGTATAAGGAAACAAAAGAAGATACAAACCTGAAAGGTCATATTATAAGCAAAGTTTGATAAAAATACGAAACTCCTTAAAACTAATAATAAACCCAGCAATCTCACCATTAACTTCACTTTCAGATGGGTTCTATTTTGGGACAGTTACACCAAAGAAGTGTAATATGGTACAGATATGGACTGGTTGTGGTGCATTAAATTCCAGAAATAAAAGTCACAGCAAGAATGATCAAAAGAGGGTAGGAATCTACCATGGTTGATATATTTACAAATTCCTGGAAGAATAAAAAGAGACCTTGGGAAAGAAGGAGGGATTTTAAGAAGGAGGACAGAATTTGAAATACTCATATAGAATCAAGACCGTCTATTGGGATGCATATATAAACTTATTAAAATATGATACAGAGGCAAATCAATTCAAATGTATGAGAAAGTGCATGGAAAATTTTAAAGAAACAATAACAATAAACAATGGGAGAAATTATGGGGAAAAAAATCAATAAAATTTACCCCTAAGGGAAAGTTGGTACAAAATGTTTTACAGATGGTAGGTACATCATTCCCATCAATAATTTCAAAAATGGATAAATCCTATAATTAAGAATTTTGGAAATGTTATGATAAAGAAGGAACATTTTGCCATATGTGGTAGTTATGGAAAAAATCCTCAAAAGTATGGGAAAGCAATAATAGTATTGTACAAAAAAAAATTAGAAATAGAATTTGAATTGAAACCTCAAATATTTTTACTATGATTTGTTCCAGCACATACAATAAGAAATATAATTTATTGAGATACATGTTGAGAGCTGCAAGGACAAATCAGGCACAACATTGGAAAATATACACTTTGCCAGCAACATCAGACTGGGAAACCAAACTTGGAGAATACGCAGTAATGGCAAAATTAATGGCATATATTCACAATAGAAGTTTAAATTCAAGCAAGAATGGCTCCCTTATATATCATATATTACACAACAAGGCAAACATAGACATTTAGAGTATAGTTTCTAAGGGAAAAGAAAAAATGAGATAGATGAAAGAATTGAAATAGAAATCAGAAACATTTCCTAATATATTTTGGTTGCTGTCCACAGCTGGGTATAATGGGAGGGAAGAGTATAATTTGTAAGTAGTAGTTTTTAATAATATTTTAGGGATTTTATTCTATTTTTTTCTAATATATTTTAATTTTGGGAGGATTTTTTTTTCTTTTCCCTTTCTTTGGTATATTAATAGTAAACTTTTTTCCTTATTTTTTAAAATAATTCATTGTAATTTATAACTCCATAATTTTACTCTATGATCTATACTGCATTACTTGTTAATCCTGATATTTGCATTCTATTGTTATTATTTATTAGATTTAATATAGCTGCCAACTCCGCTGGAATCTGTGTAGAGTTTAATAGTGATTCTCAGGATCAAAGAGAGTGGAGTAATCACTTACAAATATAGAAAAATCATTACTTCATCATCTTGTAAACTCCTTGTGAATTACCTGATTCTATTTTTATATTTTTTCCTGTTCTTTCATGTGTGTATGTCTGTGTTTAAAAAGAATGTATATTCTTTTTAAAATCTTCTGTTAATTAATAAAATTTAAAAAAACAGTTGACCATAGAACTCACAAAAACCAATGGGTGGAAGCTTTACAGAGAGAGATTAAAACTTGAAATGAGTAATTTCCTAACTGTGAGAGTTAAGTAGGGAATACCCTAGCTTCTGGAGTCATGGGTGCTCCATCACTGGAGGTTTTCAAACAAAGCTTGGACAGTCATTCAGCTGGGATGGTCTGAGGGTTCCTGTCCAGACCAGGGGCTTGGACTAAAAGACCTCCGAGGTCTCTATGATTCTATGAATATATTATTATGTATTAAATTTTATTTATTATATTGGATTTCTGGTTAATGATAATAATAACCCTTTGATTTGATTTCTAGGCTGGAGAATTAAAAATGTAATTGAAGAAAGTTTAGCTTAGATCCCTAAGCTTGGATCAGAATAGGGTTCCATGATTGCTGTTTTATTTCTTTTGGAAGAGCTGCTTCACACTGTGCATGTGGGCCTTCTGGAGTGATGTTTACTATAACTTTAAGAAGTGAATTTTGTTAAAAATTGTGAGTAGGTATAATATGTCTGGAACAGGCTAAGCAGTTGTTTTTTTTAAATCTTCCTGAATACTGAAAGAACCATAAAAGTTACACAAGTTCTAAGAAATGCAATTCATAGAAGCCTTGTCATAAAGATCTTCCTTAACCAATGGTTTGTGACTTGTTGGAACTATCTGGCTTATTTCACACATTGCAGTAAGCCATAATGTCATTTGTTTGATTTCTCAGACACTATATGGCTTAGGATGTTATGAGAACTTGGCTACTCTCTCCTGCTGAGGTTCAATTGTATGGTTACTTTTGCAGATCCACAGATTTGTCATTCATGAAGTCAATGTTTGGATTTATAAATCAGATAAATACTTGTTTGCGCACACACATATATGCTGTTGTTTATTGTTTGCATTTATATCTCATCTTTTCTATGAGAGTTTAAGGTAACATACATGGGAATTTCCTCTAATATTATACCCACCACAAGCGAACCTGTGCCATAGTTTGGGCTGTGAGAGAGCAACTAGCCCAAAGTCACCAGCGAGCTTCCATGACTTTGGCTGGAGTTGAATCTGGATCTGATCTCATCCAAGATTAGTATTTATGGAGTGACAAGGAAGGGAGGGAGGGAAAGATCTTTTGTAGTAAAGGCCACAGTCTAGAGACATGAAAACATTCCAGGGGCATTACTGCAAGCATGAGCATCCTCCAGATGTTTTGGGCTATAGCTCCCACAGTCCCTTGCCTTTGGGCATGCAGGCTGATGATTAGGGAAATGGATGTCTGGAATGTAGCAAGTTGCCTATCTTTGCTTTACTGTATTTGCTTTTAAGGATGTCTTTATCAAATTCCTCAAACTGCTTGTTCCTCAAGAATATCAAACATTAAAGTCTCTGCTATACCTCCAAATACATATTTGATGTATGGTAGGCATTTTGGTGATAATAATGAGAGTAAGAAGAAATAACGTATACGAAAATGAAGAGAGAAAGGTGATTGCCGCCCCCCAAAAAAGGAAAGAGTAAAAATGAATCTCATTAATAAAACCTGATTTGTTTATCAGAAAGTATAATATTGCATGCTTAACGCATTTTGGCATATTCTTTTTAAGGGCAGAGATTTCTGTTCTAGCTGTTGTGGGGACTGTTTGAAAGCACATTGTGATTTCCTTTCAGTGTTCATAATTGCAGTCTAATAGCATGTTTGGTACGACCATGTCAGAGTAATTTTTAAAAATGCTTTCATTTATTAGAATAATAAAAGAAAGGTTTAGTATATTCTTGCCAATGATATGCTCTAGGTTTCTACAGAATGTGGACATAGAAGCATTTCTGTACTGCACCTTTGGAAAAATAGTAGCCTGCTTCTCAGTGCAGATTTATGTGTTATTACTATGTGCTATGTATCTATTGTGTTACCCTGATGCCGGCATAAAGAAAAGTATCAACTCTTACACTGCCTTTGTTGGTTGCTTGGAAGAAATTCTCATATGTTACAAATGAACAGGTAAAGCAGCTAATTACAAGCTTGCTAGAAATGAAACTTGATTGCAGTTGTGATGAAGGATTACACACTTCTCTGACATTATTCAGTATAGATATAATCTGGGCATTGTCCTCTATATTTAATAACTTAGGTTTAAATGATCTATTGAAAGCACTTCAACAACTCATCAGATATAAACAATAGTCTTGTTACAACAAGACTATTGTTTATACTTGTGGAGCTGTTGAAGTGTTTATAGTGGATAATTTAAGTCTATTGAATGCACATAAGCTTTTGTGTATTGCAATCCACTTCATCAGTATAGTGCTTAGAAAGGAGTGTTGTATATGCTCTGTAGCAAGTTATTGAATTAGTCTCAGTTGCTGAGGGAAGACTATAATCTGTTGTAGCAAGAATGCAATTTTCCAAAATGACTTTAAAAGCTATAAAATCTTGCAAGATTTCCAAAACAAATTTGAGATCAAAACTTAATGAGTGCTTTGTAGAATAAAATAAATGTGAAAATAAACTGTATAGTTGTAGGATGTTACCTTGTAAATTTTTCAACCTTTTCCATTACTCTGGAAATGTTTCCAGCATGTTTACACTGCTGATATTCTGGTCAGCAGTTTTCACTCCGAATGGAATGTTAAGCTGTTCAGTCTGTCATACATAGGCAGGTAGCAGAGTACAGAAAACACACTTCAGCAAAGGAATCTAGTATTTCTACATTTATTATTTAAGAAGTTAATCATTTTTCAGATCAACTGGTATAAGCTTCAGAGTACTGTATTGTAAATATGAAACAAGTTCACACTGATCCATTGTTAAGCATGTACATTAATGCATGAAAGTGTTGGTCTTTTAGAATTTATTTTCCATATCTGGAGTCATATTTAAATATGACTCTTGCTATTGAATTAGAATTCTTACATTTTCAAGATACAGACTTCAAAGACACTCTAGTTATTTAGGTATAACCAAATTTCTTTGTTAAACTCTGTTTTAGCTGTATTTTTTATTAAAATTATGACTTTTGGCATGATAATATTTTAGTTTTCCATATGAATGGAAAAAGGAAAGATTAAAGACACGTTTTGCTGAATGTTTTCCTCATTTGCAGTAGGGACAGCTATTTTTCATCCTCAACCACTTTTTAAATGGCTCCTATATTTAGGATTTAGTAGTTTGTCAGGTTTTTCTTACATTTAATTATTTGATGGCTTAGACAAAAGCTGGTGATTTGTAAGCTGTCTATTCTGTTGACATCCATTAAAAAAATACATAGATTAGTTATTTAAATATATTCCCTTCTAGTTTAATTGCATAATCTGTATTCAGTTATACAGGTAGTCCTCACTTAACGACCATATAATGATGGTTTGAACTTACAGTGGCCTTGGAAAAGTGCTGTATGACCTGAAGTTGCATTTATGACTTTTGTGAACCATCACACATACCCTGTGATCACATGATAGTGATTTGCAACCTTTTTTATGATGGTTGTTAAGTGAATCACTGCAACCATTAAGTGAATCATGTGGTCGCTAAGTGAATTCTGGCAAAAAAAGTCCATGGGGAAGCTGGATTCGCTTAATGACCAGATGACTTGCTTAATGACTGTGTGATTTGCTTAACGATCATGGTGATTCGCTTAATAACCAATGTAAAAATGGTCATAAAATTGGGTCCAGTCATGTTGTGACTCGCTTAATGACTGCTCTGCTTAACAACCAATTTTCTGGTCCCCACTGGGGTCATTAAGCGAGGACTACTTGTGTTTTTACTCTGGGCCTCTGTCTGCTTCAGTGTTACGTACTCTCCTGATATGTGTCTTGTCATCACGAAAAATTATGATTTGAAAAAAAATCAGACCTATCTTACAACATGTTAAGGGATTAATGGCCTCAGTGCTTTAACATGTTAATGGCTTAAAGAGTATCATTTTTACCAAGAATAATTCTCCATAACATCTAAGTTGTGTTCTTAGGAGCAGTATAAAAACTGCTTTTTCTGTTAGCTTCACCCTGATAGTTAGACTATAAGTCTACTTGGATAATTAATTACTTGCTTGATTTATGTTGTCTTCATGAACTCACCACCCTTTGAATCAAAAATACATTATTATTTTTCAGGACGTGGTGTGGAAATGTGGGTCACCACTTAATTAACATACAGTAAACTTAGATTTATATTTGAATCATAAGTTGCCCTCAAGACAAGCATGATTCCTGGCAACTTCATGGATACAACCATGTAATTTCCTTGGCAAGAATATGCCAGTGCTTTCTTTTCTGACTTTCCAATTTAACCTATAGCGCTGAGATATCCAGGTGATTTTCTATCAAATACAAGCCAGACTTGACCCTGCTTAGCTTCTTAGCTTCATTTCTTCTATGTTTTCATTATTTTCCTCTCTTTAATTATTCAAAATATTACAATTTGGATGTAACACAAGGACCAGCAGCCAATTACCTCAGGCTTATGCATGTTACAGTTTTTCCTTAATAAGCAAAGTAATTCATACTTTACAAATAGCTAAAATTAGTAAACTGAGCTTTGTATTAGGCATTCTGTCACAGTAAATTAGAATTATAGTAGTTTGGCATTTAAGTCTTGAATGAAGTCACTGAATGTCTATATTATTAGCCAAATATTTCCAAGTTATTAGATGTGTACTATGCTACACATTAAGTTAACTTTCAACGAAATAAAACTGTTCAAAGAAATTAGTATTACTCTAAGACTGCAATATTATATATAGCTTCATGGGAGTACATTGAATGATAAAGAAGTCATGCACAGAATTGTGCATAAACATCATTTAGACTTGGCTTTCTATTGGGGATTCATATAGATAAAATAATGCTACTTTAGTGGCACATAGTATGTTTCAGAAGCAATGTGCAGTTCTGGAGTACAAGTTTCCTCTATTGGCAACTTAAACAGTGCAAAGTAGGGCTCTAATTCTTTAAGTTAGAACTGTTGTTTTCGGTTAAAAGGAGTACAGACTTTTGGCTTTGCAGCCCAATAAAGAAAGATGGTATTTGATACTTTAGATCCATTAAGTAGCAGTGGTGATTTTTTTTTTTTTTTTTTTGAGGGAAGAGTCTGCAGTTTTAAAAATATATGAAAAATCCCCAAGGGCAACAGAAGACATGGCCAATGACTTCAATGGAAGAGGAGTTTTTTTGGGAGGGAAAGACTTGGAGATGGACCTTTTTAAACACTAAAAAAATAATGAAACAACACTGCTGAAAATCTGCAAATTGCTGCTGCATTTGTGCAGCACAAACTTGTGCTCTGGAATGGGGCTGAGCTACTGAAAGTCTACCTCTGCCTTCAGGTTTGATACTATAAAACAGAATGTATATAATTTTGAGAAAAAGCTTCTGACATATTTTGCCAGGTGTGCTCACACATCTGAATTTTTATGAGAGGACTGGGACCATGGCTGCTGTGAGATTTCCAAGAAACAAGAACTTTAGACTGGGCAAATTTATTGTGATAGTTTTGAAAATGTGTTTATTGCAAAATATGAGCTGTAGATTACCAACGGGACCTTTAGCGATCAAAATTAAATGATGTATGGATAATCTATAATAAGAAAATTCTTATAGGAGGCTTTTGTTTGATAGTTGATCTCTTTCAATGGTCAGGTGTTAAATGTTACTCACTTTTCAGTGGACTTCCTTTTACAGTTATGGATTAATATGAATAGTGTTAGCAGTAAGAGAACATTAGATATTAGGGCTCTAGAGCACTTCAGATTCCATTCCCAAAATGTGCTCTGGCACTTGCAGGGTAGTGAACACAATATCTGTGTACAACTTTTTAAAGTGCCTGGTTCTTTTGCCCTTAGTATCTGCTGCACAATCTCAGGAAGAGACCTGGCTGTTTTAGGGAGTTGCAGACAGATATCACATTTGTGCCCCTGTGTGATATGAGGCACTTTTGGGGAATTTATCTGAGACACTAAAAAGCCCTATTATGTATGACTGCTTTCTAAACTGAAGTGTTTTCGTACTTCTTGAAATAGAATTCAATATTAGTCACTTTTACAGGTGAAAACTTTAAGGTAACTAATATCCATGGTATTTAAACATATCTCATCTCTTAAAACTTGAGCTCTAACTTCTAACAATATAGATACATCAACTATATTTTTCTTAAAGGGAAATTTAGTAATGGATCCAGGGCAATAAAATATTCTTCAGCAGGCATATTTGGGCACAAAAGATTAGCCTTGGGATCCTGAAATTCTTCCTCAGATTCTTAGAAAGTTTACCTTCTTGATACTGATTTATTTACAATATTTTTCTGCACATGTTTTATTTTTTAAAAACAGCTGCCTCTTTTTCTAGTAAAAGTGTAATCACCTAACGAATCAGATCTAGTTATGTGACAGCATCAGAAACAAAAGGATGCTTTATCTTGTCCATCTTGCTGCTTTTTTTCTTGCAATCTTTTCTTTTAGCTAATATACTGTTTTTCTCTTGTATTCCTGCTTTCTTACTCTCTAGTCATTCAGTAATCTCAGTTCCCACATATGGGACAGTTATTAAATGACAGGTTAAGCACTACTTATGCTGTTGTTCAGTTCTGATTTAAGTAAATGTTTGTTGGGTCTGGGAGTATCCCAGAGAGAATTCAGTGAGAATTATTATTCCAATTTGCAATGTGATTTTTGCAGTTATTAAACATGAAAAATATTTAATTACATGCATTAATATTTTCAGTCTGATCCTTCATATTAGTGAAGCACTTGACATTATTCTGAATTAAATATTTATTTATATACTACCTTCCTTAGAATCCAGAGAAAAATATACAATAATAAAAATATAACATCGCTTTTCATTCAACATTGAAAAACTAAAAAGGAAACAAAAAATCTTAAAAGAAAAAAAATACAGAGAATATTAATATGGATGTTTCATATAATTAAAATTGCTTTTATGTATCTATGGTTATTTATAACATAAGGCCAAATTTTGTTTTGCAAATTTATGTCTTGTTTTATTACCTGAACCATTCTAGTAACAAACTGTGGTTTATTTTTGGTAAGAGATCCTAATTTGAAACCATGTTATCAAACCAAGTTGAATTCCAATCCTGTTTATAAGTATAATCTATGTCTGAACCTAGAATCCTGGCTTTTTCTTGGTTTGGTTATGTGTTTCTTCCCGTGTCTCATCAATTCTGAAAGGTCCAAGGGAAGAAAAGCTAAAAATATATGGTTAATTCTAGAAGAGGTATTCCTTGTGCTCTTTGACAAAAGCGCCTAATTCAGTGATGACATTTGTCACCTAGTTTCACATGACATAGTAAGAAAACTGTCACAAGAGGCTTTTTTGTTATTGTGCATAAGATAATTGACATTAAAAAAAATTGATCATAAAAATTGATCATAAAAAAAATATGGGCTACATTATCCAAATAATGTAGTGTAATATACTTCTGGAAGTTGTGTATATTAATTACATTTTTAGAAAGGAGAAAATATAGGAATAGTAAACTATATAAAAAAATCTAACTTTGTTCCTTCCATTTGCAATGCACATTATAGCCTCAGTGATGCTACAGAATAGTTGTGGTATTATATCTAGCAACATGATGCACCAGGTTGGTTATGTTGCAAAGGATGAGCCACTTTTGTGATAATGTTGCTATGGCAACTACCTTCTGAGAGCTGCCTCAAGGTCACTCATCAACCATAGCCCAGTGTGCTTGGATTTTAAGCAAAATACAAATGCATAGTAGTAACTGGTATTTGCTTTTTATCCTTTTTCACGTTAAATACTCTGAGGAATGTGAATAAATGCATAATTATTTACATCAGTTAGATTTCAGTAACATTTTTAATAATATGTATCATGGACCCAGAGGTAAAGTAATAATTCCACAACTATGCCAGTAGTTGCTAAATATTACTATAATACTAAAGAACAAAAAGGGAGTTTGTAGGTACCAGCATCAGTGTTATCTCTGAATTATGCCTTAAAATAGTATTTTATAATGAATGTTACAATGGATTCCATTGTAATATTACTTAAAACAATACTTTTAAGTATTTGCAATACTTAATTTTAATTGCAATCAAAGAGAAAAAATGATAATTCTTAAAATATTTCAACTATCATAGTTTATCATCAGCCTCACTAGGTAGACCAGACCAGGAAATCAACCGCTCAGGAAGACTAGAAATGCTTTTACTGAAATTAGCTATAATAACAGAATCTTGCAAGTCTGATTGTGCTACACCCCGCCCCCCCTTAAATTCCAGTGAATTAGTGAGATGACTGGCTATGCCTCTTCTGAATGTTATCTTGTTTCTCAGGGCTTAGACAATGTTTTAGTCTTCTATGCCTAGGTAACAGTTCTTGCATATTTCCATAAAGGACTCTCTACACAAGGGAATAAGCTGGTACAGATCATTTGCTTTGTCCTAAATGCAGCTCCCCTCTGGATCTGTGTCATGAAATGTGAAACATCTGTAGTTACTCAAAGGTGTGACTACTTCAGGGTCCTCTCATGGTCTTCTGGACAAAGCATGTATGGAGTTTCCGATGGTAACAGCTCATTCTTAAAAATGCTATCTGTTGCATAATTATATGTCTTGGAGCCTGCATTGATACAGAAGCTGATATAGAGGAGTAGCAATGATTTCGTCAATATTTGCTTTAGAAGTCAAGACAAAGAATTCAGTATTGCAACCATGGTTTTGAAGGCTGAGGAACAAAATCTCATGATGTCTAGACAAAAATCAGAGCTTCTGAGAAGTCAAACCACACAGTCTGGCTGGTTCAGAAGTTGTTCAGTATTTGCCTGTTTCCAGACAAAAGCTTCTATTATGGAAGCTTTTTGCCTCTACCAGCATGTGCCTTGTGCTGGCTAGAGCTGATTGCAGCTAATTGTGCTAATTAGGAATAATCTGTTTCTGTACAGATAGTTACTCTTGAGTAGACCAATATGCTCAAGGCATTTTTCTAGGTAATATAGTACTTAGTTCCTGTACCCTTTGGCTTTCAGTAGTGTGTCATCAGCACTTATGTATTGGAAGGCTGAGTCTTTGTTGGAATCCGTGCTTGAAGAGTTGGAGACAGTAGAGGATGGTTCTGCCAAGATCTCAGTGCTAGGTTTTAGTACTACTGGCTTACCAGGCTGTTAAACCAGTTTTTGGTGTTTTCCCTCTTCCTTAGAAAAGAACAAACCTAGTGAAATTAATTTTTATTTATATTAAAATGTACATACTACTTTTTCATGCATATACACTACTCAGAGTGATTAGTGCAAAATAAATAATTTTTAAAACAATTATTTTAAAAAATTGTAAAAGCAGGTAGAGACAGCAGATAACATTTTGTAGTTCCTGTAGAATTTAAATTTGATTAGTTGGAAAAAGCTCATCAGAGAGGGTGCCAGGTTGGCAGTCTAAGGTATGGAATACCATAGCTTATGTGCAGCCATTGAGAAGACCCTTTCTCTTAACCTAACTGAATATATCTTCACTATAGTTGGCACTTAGAGAAAGAATTTCCATTACCTTTTGGATTGGCTGGTACCTTTGGGATTTTAAAGGTTGTCACCAACAATTTGAATTGTGTCCAAAAGTAGTGTAATCTTTGTAGGATCAGTATCATAAAAAAGAGTTAGGATCATGCATATGTGTCCTTGTTCCATATTCCATCTCCATTTTCTCTCAATCTGCTCTCTTATCTTGAACGTTAGAGTGACTTTGCTGGTGTACTGGGGAGTCACACTGATGACAGTTAAGATCTGTGGTGTGTTCTCTTCCACTTCCTACAGTCTCTCAGCTGACAGGTTTTGAACATAGCGTTGTATTTTTAAAAAGCTATTCTCTTTAATATTGGACAGCTCTATGAAAGGACTGTAGCAATTGTTTTGTTTGCAGAGATTCTGTAGAGAATTTGCAAAAGAGGTTGTAGAATTCTTGGGGATTTGCTGACTATAGATTTAGAAATCAGTTCATTAGAGTTCCTGTTCTAGTTCAAAGTTTAATTAGTCCCATAACTGCCACAAATATATATTCATATGCTTTGGTGTAAACTTGATAAACTATTTTAGTTTTCTAGCTAACTAGTTTTTTGTTTTTTCCTCTAGGTAAAGATGGTGTCTGAATGTTGCTGACAAGAATACATTTCCAAGTAAGTGTTCAATATAATAATGATAGAACATATTTGATTATGGACAGAGCAATCCTTACTGTAGTATTGTAGAAACTAAGTGTAGGTTGTCCAATATTTCAAGTAATTGGCTAATTCCAGCCAGGAAAGTCAAGCTGTTATTGTTTTTTCTTTTCTACCAGAAGGTTAGCATTAACAGAAGAATATTAATTGTGTTAGGTAAGGGCTCTTGAAACAAGAGAATCTAAAATGTTCTCTGATTCAGACTTCTCTTGGACCACCTTATCTTAGGACTTGCTACCATGTAAGCAGTAGATCTATGCCTATGGAAATCTCTTTGTGTTTACTGGAAGTACCATGTTCGTCTGCCCTGTTCCAGCCTTTTTCAGCCACTGGATTTGAGATTGGGAGGGCATTTTTACTAAATAGTCAGTGAAAGAGTAGGAAATAACCACTTTTTAAAAAGATTGTAAACTTATAGCATTTGTGTTGAGCTGCATTTAATTTTCTGTATAATTTTAACATGCTTGATGTGTGGACTGTTTTTAAGGAAAGAAGTATTTTTTTAAACCTTACTTGATAATTTTCAGTTGGATTTAGACAGCAAGCAGTAAGTATAATGGAACACATTAAGAACAGTGAGTCCCAAAAGAAGGGTAGGACAAGTTGGTGGACCATGAGGGGATTGTAGTCAAATATTTGGTTTACAGACTTCATTCATTACAAATATAGCTTCTACAATTATATGATGAATTCCTTAGCATTACAAAGAGTTAGCTTTCAGGACAGTTCCCCATGGGCAGAGAATGTAAAGTATGACTTAGACCAATGACTATCACATGTTCTTTTCAGGACTACACTTTGGCTATTGAATCAGTGTGTTGTCTCCTAAGCAATATCATGCTTATTGGTGTCATTTTCTGAAAATACTATTATAAATAGTCCATGGTAAAATTAAGTGAAAGAGATTAATAGGAAGAATGTATTGAGATTGTTTTGACTGGTGAAAACTTGGTAATCCTTTGAGAAAATCTTGGTAATTCTTCTTTGAGCATTTGTATTGAAAAATGTGAAGAGACATACAGTATGCCACCTGTAGACTCATTTATAAGAAATTAAAATAAGTTTTTTCTGTCATAACTCATAAAAATGAATAATTTCTTCATTTGCATTTAATTATTTTGATGTCTTTATGCCACTTGTGTATCACCTAAACAATTACAGATCCATGGCAGTTTATAATAAGAATCAACAATAAAATATCCATTGTATACAATTAACAATTTAAATGTCCATGGTAAAAATACAGAATAAAAGCAAACCAACAGATGGAGCAAATTTAATCAATACGCAATTTAAAAAATACACATACTGCTGCTGCGTATTAACTACCAAATGCTCTCTGGAAGAGTTCTATTTTGAATAAATCCTAGAATGATATAATAGATGGGACTTAATTCCAAGGGGAGACTATTCCACAATGCCAGGGCTGCAAAAGAAAAAACAATACCTCCTGACCTCAGTTTCTCTCATTTCATGGAAGAGGGCTACAACCAAGAGCTTCTCTGGAAATCAAAATCCAGGATAGGCTGATTCAGGTAGGAATGGTGGTCCTATTTTCACTGGAAATGTTTAAAACGATAATTAAGTTATTATAACATAGATTTCTGAAGAGATGTGCTTATTTGACATGACAGTGAATAGCTCAAAAAGAAAATTAAGGGAGTTTGCTACTTATATCAGATACTCTGGAATGGATTTCTATGGCAAGCTAGTAGTATCTGGTTACATGGCAAAAAGCAAGATTCCTATGGTCAAGAAGTGTCAGCAGCACACTCTTTTAAGTCTGTAAGGAAAACATTATGTGGGCCATTTAGCAGGTCATTCTCTTAGTACCAAGACAGTTTGCAACTGAAACATATGTTCTGGAGATTTACACTAACAGGAACCCAATTTAAGCTGCTAGGTATGTAGATATCAGCTGAGGTGGCAGTCTGGCACAGGAAAATTTACCTTCTGGTACAGTTGTAAGGAATCATTATCCTACAATAGCCCCTACTATATAGCAGGTCCCCCAAATCATGGAGCTTATTCTGAAGCATTTAGAAGTAACTACAAAAGGGATTTCCCAGGCAAGGGCAATGATTGATATTCATGGCTTCCCTCTTTGGATAACTGCTCAGGGTAGAGGTTTCAAAATCCATCAGAATAGTAGAGCAAGCATTTCATCAGTAACAAGCATTATTCTTGGGTTGGTCTGACCAACTTGACACCACCATTTCTGTCAACACTCTATCTTTAAAATTGGCTGAAATCTTATAACAACTAATTCTCAGCAGCCTCATCCCAACTCTTGCAAGATTTTAACATGAAAATCCTAAAGGTTTTTGGCAAATGTTTTCAGGGGATAGAGTGACTAGGACCAGAAAGATTATGTCAGGCCATAAGCAACTGTCTGAGCCCACTTTCTTCAAAGTATGAATCTTACAGAGTTTTCATTAGCAGGTTTTCTTATGATAAAAGTAGGAATGTTACATGAATTCCACCAAGTATACTTTTTTCCTTTTAGAATCAAAATATATCTGCTAATTGGTTCTTTTTCTCACAGCCTTACAGGGTAACAATGAGGTAGTCGGTTTTTTTCTCAAATATTAGGGAAAGCCTGCAGTTGTGGGTTGTTTAGGTAATAGTCACTTAAACAGTGTTTACTAGTTTATTGACATACGTGGTAGAGTGCACAGATAATTCAGAAGGAAGAGCAAGAATGAAAAGGTAAGTTATGAAATTAGTTTATTCTGTAGCTGAAGAATTGTTTATCAATGCATAGTTCCTGGAAGAGATTCAAGAACACATGAATAGGAAGAAAGATGGTCACCATTCAGGTTAAAACAAAATTTAACTGTCTGTCTGATAATTTTCTGACATAGACTACCTGAGCCAATTAAAATTTATTCCAATTATTTTGCAATGCTGTGGGCTTAAGAACTTGAGCAACATCTGTAGAAGGTGCTGAACAAGGAACATTTATTAAATACTTCCTGTCCTCAATTTCTGAACAGTTTAATTAATAGCAACACAGGCAGTGTTTGGCATCTCTTGATACACTCGTATAACACTGCTGCTCTGCAAGCTGCTCTGGCTCCCAGTAGGCCTCAGGGTACGATTGAAGGTGCTGGTTGCCACCTATAAAGCCCTACCTGGCATAGGACCAGGCTGTTTGTGGGACTGGCTGTCCTGCATTGTTTCTGCCCACCTCACCAGGTGTAGAAGAGAGAGCATGTGCTGGTCCTTTCCATCAATCAGTGCCATCTTATTGGACCCTGGAGGTGTGCCTTCTCTGTGGCTCCACCTGCCCTGGGGAACAGCATCCCCTCCCTCTCCCAATGATCTGGATGGTCCCAACCCTGTTAACCTTTTGTAAGGCTCTGAAGACCTGGCTGTTCCCCCAGGCATTTGGGTCAGGGGGTTAGGTGAGCTCTGATGATGATGTGGCTATTTTGGGGGTGGTTGTTTTAACCAGGGTATCATGAGTTATGTGCTGTTATGGTGGTTTTAATCTTTGTATGCCACCTAGAGTTATGGCTCTGAGATGGGTGACTATAAATCATATGAATACATATATACATACATGAAATTGCCTTTAGTTTTAAATATCACATTAGGTAGACCAAAAAGGAACACAGTTTTAAATGAGTATCCTCCTTAAAAGTTCACTTGAGAGTGAAGGTATTTTAAAATGAAGTGTCATTGATTTTGCTGTTCTAAAAGGGGTGGAGAGGGCAGATTTTAAAACTGGAATCCTCACATAAAAGTTGAAGTTCAGTAATTATTTTAAAATGTTATTTATTTTAATATATATTTATTTGCAAGCAGTGGTTGCAGTTGTGGCATACTGACCAGAATGTGCCAAATCTGATCATAAGAACATAACGTAGAAACAAGCAGTGCTCTGCTGGATTGGACCCTTGGTGGATCTTGTCTAGCATTCTGTTCTCATAGTGGCCAGCCAACTGCCCAAGGAAGCCCACTAATCTCTCAACAGCTGGGCTTCACTGCCATCAAGGCGAATAACCATTGGTCCTCATGATTTCCATGAATTGGTCCAACCCTTTTTTGAAGCCAACTGAGCTGGTAGCCAGGACTATATCACATGGTAGCATATTCCAAATTTTATTTAAATGTTGTGTAAAAACAAAATTCCTTTTGTTTGTCCTGATTCTTCTAGGATTCAATTTCATTGGGTGATCTCTGGTTCTAGTATTTTGAGAAAGGGGAAATAGTTTCTTCTTGTCCACTTTATCCACACTGTACATAATTTTCTATGACCTCAATCATGTCCCCTCTAATTTGCCTTCTTTCTAGATTAAAAAGCCCCTAATGTCACAACCTTTCCTCATAGAGAAGCTGCCCCAGCTCTTTGATTATATTAGTTGTCCTCCTCTGAATCTTCTGTAGCCTCCACTACATCCTTTTTGAGGTGTGGTGACCAGAACTGCACGCAATATTCCCAATGTAGTTGCATCATTGATTTATATAAGGGCATCAGTACTCTCTTTGCTATTAGCAGGGAGTACAGCATGTGACACAGGTACAACTGAAGTTGACAAGCAAGTCAACTTCTCTATTTTATTAAAAACTTTACATGGAAGCTTTGATAGACCAAAGTCATGATGGGTAGCAGGGGTAAAAATTTACAAGCCCATCTGGTGATAGCCATGGAATACGAAAGATTACAACTTGGAATGTAAATGGAGTAAATGGTAAGGAGCATGAATTAATTAATAGATATGGAAACTAAAAAACAGAAAGATGTAATAGATTTGAATGAAGATGGTCTGAAAGTAGTGAGAATGGGGTATATAATTGTGTGGTAAATTAAGAAAAGACAGGTTTAAGAATTAAGAATGTTGAATGTGGACTAGATACATAATTGAATAATCAGTAAAAGCATTTGAGGTGGTTTGTTCATATAAAGATAATGAATAAGGATCAAATCACAGAAGAAACAGATGAAGAAAGAGGAACTGGTAGAGGTAGTAGAAGACAGGAAAACTAATGATTGGATGGAGTAGATCCTCAAAAAGAGAAGAAGAAGTTTAAACAATGAAGTACAATGGATGAAGTAGGATATGGATATAATGGAAGCAAGGATGATTTGCAAGGATTAAAAGGTATGGAGATATGTAGTGGATGATGTTGGTGTAAACTAGTTTTATTTGTGGCTGGTGTGGGTCTTCCGGGCTTTGTGGCCGTGTTCTGGAGGTTTTGTTTCCTAACGTTTCGCCAGCATCTGTGACCGGCATCTTCAGAGGGCAGGAGCACAGACAGGAGCAGTTCTCTCTGTGCCCAGGATGATGTGACCCTTTTGTGGGTACTTATAAATCATCCTGGGCACAGAGAGAACTGCTCCTCTCTGTGCTCCTGCCCTCTGAAGATGCCGGTCACAGATGCTGGCAAAACGTTAGGAAATAAAACCTCCAGAACACGGCCACACAGCCCGGAAGACCCACACCAGCCATCGTATTCCGGCCGTGAAAGCCTTCAACAATACATAGTTTTATTTATGTTTCCTTTTTTTTCTTAGCTCACATGTTTAATCTCTTTACCATTTTTTCTCCTTTTTCACACTCTGCGTAAGTCTCTTTCCCAAAAGTGAATAGCATGATGGGTATATATGTATGTAAAATTATCAAGTGAATACAGTAAAAGAAGAAATCCTGGTTTCCAGTTACAGTTCCACGAAACTTTAGTTTGAAGAATAATCTTACGCTTTTGTTTTAAGCACTACTTACACTTTGTGACTTGTCAACGGTGCGTGGGAGTTACGAGTCCTCCTGCCATCTTCTGTGCTCTTAAATGTCTGAACATGTACGTCTTGCAAGGCTAGAACAGTTTACTGGATTTATAGCCCAAGTTGGCAAGGGTGCCAAAATGTGCTTGCTGTTATCTGAAAAAAGACTTTCACATTGTTTCTTGGGTCCATATTTTTAGAACAATATTTTTAATATAGAAATTAGCCAAATGGTTTATAGGAACTACCTTTGAAATCTGCACATTTTTTATTATGCAATTTCTTTTTATCTTGAATTTAAAGGAAGTTCAGATAAGTAATTTTGTAGGGTTATAATACAATCCTATACATATATACTCAGTGTAAATGTGAGGAGAAATAGCAGTGGTTAAAATTCAGTGGAACATATTTCTGGGCCATTGGACATAAGATTGTAACCTTAGGCTCTGTCTAAAAATTTCATTTCCAGTATTAGTATTTCTCTGATCTGGAGAAAGGCATTGGGTTTCCATAAACAACAACCTCCCCAACAAACAAAAACACCTAACCTTCCCCAACAACAGTGTATGTGTGTACATTCAGAAAGATATTCTGAATATTTTTTTCTTCCTATTATCCTAGATATCAGGAGGGCCTTATATTTAATGTTGCTGAATTGGTGTTAAGAACTGCCATCCTTCATGCCCATCCCCCAGTATTAAAGTATAGAGAAGCCTGGTTTGTTTGCAGCTACAGTGCTGCATATCTTTCAGGAAGTGACCTTGACTTGTATTAATCAAATTCAGAACACACAGAAAAGCTGTTTGGTAACATGCTGATTTGATATAAAATGTTACAACACCCATTTTCATTCAAAATGACTGAAGAGGAAAAAACTTAAAGTACATTTAAACAAGCTGCAAGGACCCTAAATAAGAACTATGATAAGGGTTAAATTTAAAACTTCAGTTAAATTAACTTATTTCTTAAAAGGGTAGGAAAATCTAAGAAACTATGTAGCATCTATTTGCATTTAAATACAGCATAGCATTTAACCAATAGCTGACTTGTATATTAAGTTAGGTACAAGGAACTCATGCCACTGAGTGATCAGCCTATAGGGGCTTCCTAACTTGTTTGTTCTACGTGGGAAGCTATTAGTGTATGCCACCCACTTTTATAGATCTGAGAAGAATTTTTATATCATGTTGACAGACTCCCCTGATCAGGACTCAGCAGTAAATCACAGATCTCCTGACATTTCATGGCTTAGCTCAACTGTTCTGCTGGACTTGGTGGGAGACTCATAAATGTAGCTTAGCTAGATCAGGATCTTTATTGTAGTCCAGGGTTTGTCAACCTTGGCAACTTTAAGGTGGGTGGACTTCAACACTCAGAATTCCCCAGCCAGCATGCTGATGGAAGCAGGGTTCTGGCATGCTAGCTGTGGAATTCTGGGAGTTGAAGTCCACCCATCTTAAAGTTGCCAAGATTGAGAAACGTTGTACACAAAAAATAAAGAGTACAAGAATTAAGAATACAACAAACTTGTCCATCATATCAGAAGATGTAAATATTATAGCCTTGGGGTTTAAACTTGTGGCTTCTTCTTTCCACCTTTCCAAAATAATGGATATTTGATACAGTACTTTACTTGGTGGCCTTGAAGCTGAGCTGGTGTTGTATGTTTACATACCAATTGTCTTTGGCTGGGGAACTGTTGGTTCCTATCTCAACACTCACATATGTGATCATAAATTATTTTCTTTTTGTTGATCTTTAATTGTTATGAATATGAGCTGAGCATAATCATGAAAGATACTGTAATTTTAAGATAATGTATTTGTCTTTAATGCTAAAATCATATGTGACAGCATTGTTATATTGTTCTGCTGTTTTGTTTATCTTATTGCCTCACAGCATGTTAGAATTAAACCTTCCAAACATAATATTGGATAACATTTTCAAACTATTTTAGTTGTCAATCATTTAAATACATAAATATTGTACAGTCTTGTGTCAGTATGGATTTTTAGGTAAATACAAGTCTGAGATATTTTGATGATAAAATGTAGTCTATTTTTTCTTTTAATAATCTTGCAGAATAGTATTACTTAACTGCCATTTTAAGCATGTTTACTTGGAAATAATGTTCATGATGCTCAGTGAAGCTTACAATTGAAAAAACCAACAAGTGGAAGGGGCCATACACCAATGGTTTTGCCTACCATGTTTTCTGAATGTGGCGTGATGCCTTTTTTCAAACAAGCCAAAAAGGGAATCCGTGCTTTATTATTAGTTACTTTCTGGATAATTTCAGAATCCCTAATCCCTTGTTTGGGTCACATTGCAACCTAAGAACTAATCAAAGAAAGGAATTTCAGAGCAATACCTCCAGTGGAATAGAGCCCCCCACCCCATGTGTTGGCAGCAAAACAAGTTTTGTTTATGGCTGCATTGTTCAAATATGTTTAAAATAAGTTTTAATATACAGAGAACGTATCAAAACATCTAAGTGAAGTTTGCAGATGTCTCTTTAGAAACAGTTATTTTTAAGCAAATCAAAACAGCTTAATTAGTTTTAGGAACTGTTTAAAGATTAAGATGTATTTGCTTTTGTCTGCTTTCTATTATTTTACTTATTAAAAATTTGCTCAAACAATAAATATTGTTATTTCAGACAAGTGCCTTTTGTCACATTGTCATGTGATATGTCATTTGTTATTCTTACCTTTGTCACATTGATAATATTAAGGTTTTTTTTATTTTTGGCAGCTCCAAAGATCCACAGCAAATTGTTGAATCGTGGAATGCATTATACTTCAATCTGTTTCTGCATTTTGTTCTGTCAGCCTTGTGTGATTGTTAAGTATGCTTATTCCTCATTGGATTGTTTTGGGATCTCTTTAGATTTTTCTCTATATTTTTGCTTTGTATGTCTGTAAAAATAGGTAGTGTATAGATACTTTTGAATATGATGGCAGTTTTTTTTCTACCCAAGGACTGGCATGCAGAAAACTGAGATAAGTGTTTGAATATGTAATTTAAGAACTTGTGTTGTTTCCAGTTCTGGCAAAAATTCTTTTTTCTTCACCACTGTAAATATTGCCCAAATCCCCTTTTAATAGCTTGTTAAATCTTTTTTACTACTCATGCAGAGTATCATGACATCCTATTTATTTTTCTTGGCATTCTGCTATACTGTTGTTTTTATAGCAAATGACTGAAAAACCTCTCTTGGATATTTTGAAACTTTGGCTATGTATAATATATCTCATCCATTCCAGTAAAGAAAATCTTATTGTTTGAATGATATTTTACAAGGGACTGGCATAGAAAATCTATTCATGCAAATTTCTGAAGGGCAGAATATATTATTATACATTTTTCTCTTTTTTTTCTGAAATTTTTAGAGTTGATAATTATTTGTTGGCTGTGATAACCCTTCTACTTTAAAAAGCAAGACTTTAAAATGTCAATTGCCAATGGGAGTTTCTTAGACTTTAGACGCACCACCGTTCTTATATGCAATGTGGATTATGGGTGCTGGTGGTTCCTGGCCTACTTGAGCAGACATTTTCAAAAGGTCATATTGGAAAATGCTTGATGTGCCCCATCATAGTTGAGCTACCTGTTCCTCCCAGCCCAAAGTGTTATATAAGATTAGAGTTAGGGAATGTTGCACCAATGAATGTCTACCACATCTGATCTTATTTTTTAAAGTATAAATAAATAGAGACTGGACTGCTGCAAAACAGTAATCTGTAGCGTAATTACTATTTACAAGAATGCAGTTGAGTCTCACATAGGCATTAGGCATTCTTAGAAAATAAAAGGGATGGTGGCTGTAGTCCAGTGCTTTGTTTGAAAGTATTGCCCAAGTGGTGGGGGAACAAAGTTTGGATGGTAGACAGCATCCCTGGGGGCTTAGAGTGGATGGTAGGAAATGAACTCAACAGTTTGACTTTTGTCACATCCCTCATGGCAAACATTTTATGAATGGAAAAGTCACTGCCACACACACATGGGAGATGCTCTCAAGATTCCAAATGATGGACAACTTAATTTGGCTGGGTTAGATCATCTGTGGATTTGGAGAAAGATGTTGCCTGAAATAATTTTTTTTGGCATTTGCTTTACATTGGTAAACAATTCTTCAGCTACAGAATAAACATATTTCATAACTTACCTTTTCATTCTTGCTCTTCCTTCTGAATTATCTGTGTGTTCTTCTATATATGTTTTTCCAGATGTTACCATTTCATTTTAATCCAAAGCCTTGTTTATTGAAGATTGGTTTCCAAAACCAATTGGTTTTTGATTGGTTTTTGAGAAGAAAGGATTTGATTTTGGGGAAGGATATTATAGAATATACTGAAGGGCAATGTCTGGGCAGCAATTAAGCTATATATTTATTTGCTGTGTCTGGGTTTCTATCAAGTTAGACCATATTGAACAATTTTGATCAAATAATAATCTACAAAGTACTGAGCACTAGCATCATGTAAAAAAGAAGTATTTTATCCAACATTTGGATAGCAGATACAGTGTTTGTGGTATTGTTTCTCAAATGGGCCTGCAGCAGGAGACAGTACTTAACTGACGACTGATTTTAAAATGTTAAATAGATTCAGAATGGGTCAATATTTGGATAAAAGAACACCAGGAAGTCCCAGAATCATAGGCAAGACAGAGGGGTAAAAATATGTCCTGGAAAAGTACCATAGTAAGTCACTTTCATACCGTTGCCTAATAATTTATATGGGCATGTCCATAAAGTCACCAGGAGTTGAGCCTGACAGATTTAAGATTTTACAAATCCCATTCAGGTGTTATATTATTTGGGATGTGTACCCAATGAGTCCTCTGGATAATCTTTCCCCATGTTGATGTTACTCTAATGATACTGGCTTTTTGCAGATAGTTCCATGTTTAGTGTGAGATTTTGCATTAAGCTTTACACATACTGCTGTCTATGTAGAAGCTTTCCTTCTGCAGACATGCATTGACTTTATGAACAGCTGCAATGCTATTTTCATTAGAGTAATATTGGAGATAATACGGATAGGAGTACCTGGAGTATTCACATAGTGAATGCTTTGAATATAGGTTACAAGGGGGAGGAACACATTGAGAAGGGGTCAGAGGTGTATGTATGATGTGATGAAAGATGTTTCTATAGGTGTTAGGTGATAAAGGGACTGATTTTATAAAATTTAAGTGAAACTGTCCAAAACCTTTTAAACCTAAAATGAAGAATGTCTCTGCAGTATTTGGAAATGAAAGCAGCTAAGGATGCAAAATTTTGAAGAGATAGATCATTTGTTAAGATTTCACTATTTTAAAATATATGGTAAAATTTTTGACAGGGAATAAAAATAAGACTGGTCAGTTTAGTTTTTGTAAAGGAATTCTATTCTTCCAGTGGTATAAGTTTAAACTGAAGAAGAAGATGCAGAGGAATTTGTTGGCTGGTAAGAATGCATTGACAAATGATTGCATTGAGCTAACTCTGTGTTTTTCAAACTTGACAACTTTAAGGTGTGTGGACTTCAACTCCCAGAATTCCCCAGCCAAAATGCTGGCTGGGGAATTCTGGGAGTTGAAGTCCACACATCTTAACATCGCCAAGTTTGAAAAACACCAGGCTAACTGAAAGTGGCAAGGTAGGGAGCTAGCTTTTGAGTTTCTGGGGTCTCTTCAAAGAGGAAAAGAGACAAAAGTGGATTGGGGATGGGAAGAGAAAACCTTATTACTGTATGCTCTTTATCAGCAGCCAATTCCTCTCTACAAGCTTTCCGAAAAAAATAAAGTAGTACTTATTTTACAAAATATTTATTGATTGATTGATTGATTGATTGGTTGCTTGGTTGCAAGCTTCAGGAAATTTGGTGTGTGCTTTATAAACCTATAATATGCTGTTGCTACTACTAAATCCTATTTGGTCAAACTGTTTTTGGAAATGATGTAGCATTGTGCAGCTTGATATTTCTCTTTTTTAAAGGCTAGCTTTTGTTTTAGACAAAGATTTACTGAATATATTGTTGCAGTTTGGAAAAAGGAAACAACGGTTGTAATTGATTTTTTTTTTTTTTTTTTAAGGAAGCATCACTTAACTAAGTCAGGAACTCAGTGAGTTAACTTTTCCTTTGTGGCTGGAGGGTCTATCTGCAGTTGCTGTTTTCTCATTGGTTGCAAAAAGGTGAAATTGAAACCACTGTGAACTTTTGAACCCATAGCAGCACTTGTGGAGAAAGAGAGTGTCTTTTTGCCTCTCTTCCTGTATTATTCTGTGTGATGATGCAGCAAGCTTTTGGAATGGGGATGAGGAAGAACAAACACAAGCAAAGCAGCCTGCTTATTCCAATAACAGCAGAGTTGGCAGTTCCTCTCTGCTTAGCAACACCCGCAATTTAAAAATGAATGGCATCCAGCAAATGAAATTGTCAAACAAATGGCAGCCAGCTTGTAAGGAGGACTCTCCCTTTCTTTGTTTGATGGTTTAAATCTGTGTGCAGAAATTATTACTGGACATTGATGGTGATAATTAGAAATCTGATAACTTGAGATGACTCATCAGGTGGGCACTTCCATCCTGCACGTTAGTAATGTTAAATCTTTTAGAGTTTGTAAGGGCTTTTAAAGTCTGGCTTAAAAACTGGCCTGACATGTAGCTAATAAAGGGAATACTTCTGGATATTTGCCTGATCCTACCAAATATGAGCTACATTCCATTTAGTCTGAAGATAACATCTCTTAATTCTTTCCTTGATTAGTTTAAACTCTAATTTTGGGGACTGTGGAGAATCTGAACCCAGTTGAGTGTATCTCCTGTGAGATGGACTGTGAACTTAATACTGTAGCTATAGAGGTCGAGATCAACTTCTTCATGGACATCCATGTAGTTTTCTGGCAATAATATGGAAGTAATTTGCTAATGCCCTTTTCCTGGATGTTTCATTTACTTCCTAACAGAGTCTACAACTCTGATATTCTCCAAAGGTCTTCATTCCAAGGTTTAATCATGTTTAACTACCAAGCCAAACCAAGGCTGGGTGCTGAGATTATTTTACAAGAATTGACAGAGTATTTTTGCAGACTAAATCTGGTATCCCTAGTTTGCAGAATATTTAAGTTTTGGATTGCATCCAAGGGGAATAAATATATATATATATAGAGAGAGAGTGTGTGTGTGTATCCCAACATCCTAAATATGTATTTTATTGATAAGTTCCACTGTTTTTCACCAGAATTCATTGTCAAAAATGAATTCAGGCTTGTATTAATTAAGCAACATTAAATTGTTAGCTACAGGTTTTGCTTATTAATTTGGCTCACTGCTTATTTTATTATATTCTTAACATTTTTGTAACAAAAAATTAAAGCTCTGAAGCAAGATTCAAATAAATATTTAGGCATAGGGTTTTTGAAAAAAACATAAATATTTGTGATTATTTTATCCTTAGAATTGACAGTACATAGCTTCCCTAGACATTCTTCTGCATCAGTTAACAATTCCCCTAACCATAAATGGAGATCTTCAGCTTAGTATTCTAGTCATGTCATATGCCAAGTGTTTCAATTAAATCAAGGTTTTTGTCATCTACACTTGTTTCTTCTTCTGAATATGAAGTAAAATCCAAATGTGTTAATTTCTAACATAAAATTTAGAAAGTGCTTGTATAAAATTACAGTTGAATATTGAATAACTTTGCAATTGTTATTAAATATTTTAAAAACTGTAAAACAAGTAGGGTTGTAAGCACAAACTATTACTATATTTCTATCTAAAATTTGATCTGGTAATTGAAGAGGTAGAATCCCCTTACAGCCTACCAAGCAGTATTGAAAGAACAATGAATTTAATATGATTAATAACATTTAATGATTAATAACATTTCCATCATCTTTCTCTCTGTGCAATTCCCCTTGAGGGAATGAAAGCAACACGCATTCAAAAGATACTTGGTAGCCTCTTGTTTGTTCTAATCAGTACTCCCAAGTAACAACTATTGTATGTTTTGATTCTGTTCCCTTATTTTTCCTAGGATCGTTTTACAATAGATACTTTGTCTGTTTTTCTTTCTCATGCAAGATATCTTTGGATTTACTCTGTATTTATTTTAATACAACATACCAGATTTTAAAGTGACTTACTCTGCCAAAGATTGAATTAGAAATAAGTTACTGTCAAATGAATCTGTGAATAATGCATTAGAGTGAAATATTTTTCTTTTCTTTTTGAAATCCACATTAAATTGGTTTCTGGCATGAGTAGTAAGCAATAGTTTTAATAAAACTTAAGATGATTAAGAATCGCAGCACTTGCTAAGCATATTTCAAAACATTCCTAAATATGTCTCTTATTTGCTTCTGCTCACGATTGTTCAACACATTATTTGCGATGTACTTTTTCAGTTGGGTTACTTCATTGAAGAAATTGTCAGCAATAACAATGGGAGCATGCTCTCAATTTTCCACTTTAGCCCATTCTTTAACAGTTTTAGAGTTTTCAACGATTTTTTAAAAATTGTGAATAGCTCAGCAATTTCATGTATATGGCATGGGAGAAGCAGTGAGAAATCACTACAGATGTATTCCAGTATAAGGTGACTATCTTGGTGGTGTTTGTAAGACCTGGTGCTCCAGAGTAGCAAATTTTATTCACGTCTTCATAGTTGCTAATATCTGAGCTACATTTATCAATATGTGGTAATTTTACAAAAGAAGCACTAGCAGACAACAGCATGATTCCTATATTTCATCCATCCTTTTCACAGAAGATAGAATCACAGAGCCCCAGGTATGAGTTGAGCAAATACTGAAATAGGTTTTAGCTAAATATTCTTGTAATTGTCTTTTGCCAACTTGGATTAACTTTTGCTTTATTCCTAAAATCAAAGACATTCTATATGAAACATATGGAAGTTTGGGAGAATTGGTCATCCTACTCCAGCTAAAATAGCAATTTAATACTAAGTATGGAATTCCAGGATTCATAGCTTTTTGATATCCAAAGACATGATCTCATTCATATTTTATGGAGCTTAGCTTTTTCATTGCCGAAAATTGAGAACTGCCTCTCCATAGATCTCAACTGTGCCACAGGAATTCTATATGCCTTTGCATTAAGCCTGCCAAAACAATTTAATAAATTTAAAAGATGCCATATTTTCCTGGAATTGCAGTTTATTTTTAATGTAAAATCTGCTGTGGCCCCCTGTTGTTTCTAATCTCTTACACTCTGGTTTTTCTGCTCTGAACAGTTGTTCAGTTGTTTCTTATTTCTCCAATTCTGCCTTTTGAAATTTGTGTTCCACCATACTCATATAGTGTTATCCAATTTAGTCAACTCCCTAAACTTCAAAACTCAGTTAAATGAGACGTTTCCTAAAGTGTAACCTAGTTCCCCATTTCTGTATGTTGTTATACAGTTCCTTCCACATCTTTCCTTTGCAATGCTCTCTTCTACTTTAGTTCAGGACATCACCATTTCTGTATTTGGTCAGGATAAGCAGTTTTGTATTCATATTGTATAGTATGATAATTTCCTGAATATAGTAGAATATATTGCACTGATCTTGTTCTATCTAGTACTGGTTTGAGTCTAGAGATTGTTCCTAGATCTGATTCTTTTAACTCCCCAGGAATGCAATTTGGGATTACCTACATTAAAAATAATATTTCCTTTCATTCAGCTTAAAAAAAAAGCTATCATTTTCTGTAATGGAGTGATGCATGAACCATTGTAAATCTGATCAGTTTTACTTTTTGTTTTTCATGACAGATTTTCATTTCCAGTTTATGCTCAGGCTTTTAATGAAAAAAGAAACAAAGCAAGAATGTCCTATTCATTTAGACCGGTGCAGGTTTTCCTTGTAGGGTTCTTGCTTACAGGGTTGGCAGAATGACCATGTAACTATGTGAAGATTCATTGTCACCTGATGATTCCAATAGAGAAGTGGCTCCTTACTCTGCTGGAACATGTGTTTTTTGCTGTGGGGAAAAAAAAGCCCACAGCTCTGGCCACCTTTCACTGTTTGTCACAGAGACAGTGTGTTAAAGCTCTATCCTCTAGACCTTACCTGCTGGTTTAGAACTTTGAGTGTCTTGAACCCAAGACTGGCCTGGATTGTGTCAGTGCTTTTGCCAAATGGTTCTATCATGAGTGCCTTTTACAATACTGACCTTAAGCTCTTTGAGCCAGGACAGTATACTTGAGGAGAAATAATAACTCCATGCCTAATTCCTCTTACCTGATTATCCTTGTTCCTTGTGGTCCATGTCTTACATATACAAGGCCATTCTCAGTTCTTTGTTAAGTGCCATAGCAGCACTATTGCTGTTTGTTTCGTTTTGGTGAGCAAAGCGTTTTCAATATTTTTCCTCTAGCTCTTGTTTATTTACCCTATTTCTCATTTTTTCCTGTTTGTGCTTGTATTTACTGTGTTTCTCTTGGGTTGTTTCTCTTGTGCTTTTGGGTACTGATGGCCTCTAAGGCATTTTTTTTTAATTGCTCCAGTTTTAAGCGTACAGTCACTTTAACCTGTTGTGGATCTTGTCCACTCCCCAATTAGGCAACAGTGAGAGAGAGAGAGAGAGTCAGTTGCAGAAAACTTGGCATCAAGGGAGGGTAAACTGTTCAGAGTTTTGAAACTCACATCTAGAAACTTCTATTTATATACTCACTGTATGCATTATTATCATATTTATTTGAATACTCTGTAAGTAATTCACGAAGACATGCATATTAGCTGTTATTTACATTTCTTAGCACATGTATACAAGATAAGCATACTTTCTCAAAACCAGTTTCAAATGTTTGGAGCACTTTTGTGGCAAACGCTGCTCCAAATAGTTTTTTTAATTGAGTGGACTCATAAATCCAATTAATAAATACAATATGCTGTTACAAGGCACTTAAGGTTTACTGAAATTTATCTCTAAGACTTTCTGTAAGCCAGTCTGAGACCAGTCTATATCGGCAGTTTTATTTTTAAAGCTGGGACAAAGCACCTAAGTTTAACTGTCATTCATCTGTAACTAGATTTATCCCCACATGGAATCATTATGGCTATTATATTTTCTTGCTTCCACGTTGTCCCTTTTCCTACTTTCCAGAAGTAGGGCCAATTAATTGCATTACCATACCAATCTCAGTTGTTACTGCATTAATCTGTTTTGACTCCCTTTCATGCATGCAAATGTACATACAATCCCACAATCAGGCTGGCCAGGTTCTGGTCTGGGTCTGAGGAAAATGGTGCACAGTAGATGGACAACCTGGGTCAGAAGTCTTCCACTGAGATTCTTGATTCCACCCTCCTTTTATAATATTCTTTGTATTGTTTCCTCTAGCAGGGCACGCACTCTGCAAGCTTCACCTGTGGGCCATGTGCTTCCTTTTTCTATGGAATTGCTATTGAACTATTTTCAGACATGTACTCATCTAAACCACTTTCCATTACTCATTGACTTTAGAAAGACTGGTTTTCTGCTAAGTGGCCTTTGATCATGCAGAGTTTGCTATGGCTTTCCTCTGGTTCTTTCCTTAGGCCCGTTATAACATTCACTTCTCCCATTGCACCCTGAAGGTTACATGAAGGATGCCGTAAAGATGGGGTGTATTCATACTTCCCACATCCTTGTTCAAGTGGTTTGCTATAAAAATATAAAGCAAGATTTCATTGGCACAAGAACATTTTGGCATAGCATTAAAACGCAGCACACAATCATAATCATTATTGCAATAAGAATGACAAACAAATAAAAATACTCAACATTTGGTTTCAGGATTCTAATCAATGTAACCATAAAGGCCTCTGTGTTTTAGGTATCACAAGTAGTTTATTTCAAGGAATGTGGATTTTATAGAGTAGTATCAAGGTGTGCCTCCTTGTTGTTTTACTTTGCCCATTAGATAACTGAAATGTGTATCTCATAGAAGGGTAGAGGCTACCAGTATAACAACCCCCTCCCCATCCACTAGACAAATGTTTATGTGTCCTGGTTTCACAAATAAAATAATGTCCCACCAGAGCAGGGAACCTGTTTTTACAAGAAATTTTAAAGCAAAATAGTAGGTTATAGTACTCTACAATGAGATGGTCTTGTGGTGTTATGTCTCTGATATATTCCTGTTATTTGGTCAGGCCCCATTTTTATCATATGTCATATTACAATTATTTTTCCTATGAATGTACTACTATTACACTACAGGCAATTCAGGTTTGTATATTCCAACAAACTAAGTAACATTTCTACATATTACCTGCCATATATTTGTTTTAATTATTGTCATTTCAGTAGGGTTTAATTGATACACTGCATGCATGGGTAGATGAGCACAAATCTAACAGTCATTTATATTTAAATATAAATAGTATTGTAATATATTTTGTGGAAAAGTGTTTCCCACATGTATTGTCAAAGGCTTTCACGGCCGGCATACGATGGCTGGTGTGGGTCTTCCGGGCTGTGTGGCTGTGTTCTGGAAGTTTTGTTTCCTAACGTTTCGCCAGCACCTGTGACTGGCATCTTCAGAGTGCAGGAGCACAGACAGGAGCAGTTCTCTCTGTGCCCAGGGTGATGTGACCCTTTTGTGGGTATTTATAGAGATCTGAGCGGGGGGAAAGGGGGGGATTGGGTGTGTGTTTTGGGTTACTGAGTGGCTGCTTGTTTTGGTGTCGGCATCTGTGTGTATCTTCCTGGGGATTAGGCAGGGTTTTTTCTTCTATTGAATTGTTAACGAGGGGCTGCTGGGGGTGATTAGCAAGTTCATTGTGTGAACTGTTCACATGTCCTGGTGGTTGAGCTGAGTTCGTTGACCTTTTGCAGGCTGTATTTTTCAGGATTGGTAGCCAGGTTTTGTTGATTTTTAGACTCTCCTCTTTTTTATTGAAACTGTGCTGGTGTTTGTGAATCTCAATGGCTTCCCGGTATAGCCTGGTATAGTGGCTGTTGGTGTTGTCCAGTATCTCTGTGTTTTCAAATAGGATTTTGTGTCCAGTGTGCTTGAGAGCATGTTCAGCTACTGCAGATTTTTCTGGTTGCTGTAGTCTGCAGTGTCTTTCGTGTTCTTTTATCCTGGTATGGATGCTGCGTTTTGTGGTCCCGATGTATACTTGCCCTCACCTGCATGGTATGCGGTATACTCTTGCGGCGGTGAGGGGATCCCTTTTGTCTTTTGCTGATTTTAGCACTTCTTGTACATTTCTGGTGGGTCTGAAGATTGTTTGGAAATTGTGTTTTTCCATCAGTTTCCCCATGCGGTCTGTGACCCCTTTCATATAGGGCAGAAATACTTTGTTGGTGGGTGGCTGTTTTTCTTCTTCGGTCGCATGTTGTTTTCTTGGTTTGATGGCTCTTTTTATTTGTAACAGAACTTCCAGAACACGGCCACACAGCCCGGAAGACCCACACCAGCCATGTTTCCCACATGTTTATCCCCCCCCCCCAAACAGCAAAGATCTTCATGGTAAACTCCGAAAAATAGAAAATAGACAACAGATTCATATCACTGTTGGACCAATTTGATTTGATCAAAGCATTTGTCTTTTGTTTCGTGTATATTTTGTATGCAATATCTCCTTCCAGGTTTCCCAGTGCAATCCCAACTGTGTGGAAAATCCAAGCAGAATTTCAGGTGGGTTCTAATCATGCTCCCCAAAGGGTGAGATTCACAAAGCAGCCAATACTGTAGGCAAAGATATGTTTTTGCCCATTTAAAAAAACAAAAAAAAGGTCACAAGCACAAAATGTTAAATAATTGGTTGAGGGCTCACGTTTGAGGTCAAATATTGTCTCATATTCAGTAGTCTCTGTGCATGTGAAAAGAGATCTTGAAAAACATGCTTATTTTTTCCTTTCTTGTTTTCATTGTTAGGTTTCTTAAAGAATATGGTAAGGAATATTTAGCTAGTATTCCAGCATAAAAATCCATAGCTAACAATTCCACAGAAATGCTTTAGGATTTATGAACAAAAAGAATACATTTAAAAAAAAACGATAAAAACACAAGAATTGATAACAGACAATACTACATGGAATATTATGATGACATCAACAAATAATACATCATTGTAACATAAAATACAGTGGTACCTCGGGTTACGAACTTAATCCCTTCCGTGACTCTGGTCGCAACCTGAGTTGGTCGCAACCCGAGGCAAATTTCCCCATAAGGTTTAATGTAAATACGGTTAATCTGTTCTGGCCTCCGAATTTGGTCGCAACCTGAGGCAAATTTCCCCATAAGGTTCAATGTAAATACGGTTAATCCGTTCTGAAACATATGCATTTTATTTTTAAACCACAAAAACATGAAAAAAAGTACAGTACAGCACAGTATGAAGAGGAAGAATGGGGTGGGGAGGCAGTTATTGTTTGGAGGGAGAGTCCCCCTCCAAAAGGACATCGGGGAGATCTCCTTCAGGGGTTTCCTCTCTTCTTTGCCTTTAGCTGCAGGCTCAGTTCTGGGGAAAAACCTGTCAGTTGTTTTTTCCTGCATTGCATAACCCTCCGGAAATGAGAGAACACGTTATCGTTCATCATATTCAATACTCTGTTTGTCACAGTTCTGTTGGGGTGGTGCTTCTCAAGGAAATCCTGGCACTCATTCCATTTCGCCATGATGGATTGTATCACTTCATTGGTCACCTCCTCCCCGTCCTCCTCTTCCTCAGTGGAATGCTCCTCGCCAAGCGCTTTCTGTTGCTCACTCTGGAGCTCAGCAAGTTCTTCCGTGGTCAGCTCCTCCTCATGGTCCTCAACAAGCTCCTCTATGTCTGCATCATCGACAACCAGACCCATGCTCTTGCCCATGGACACAATCTCCTCCACTACCTCTGCATCAGACCCTTCAAAGTCACATTCAGCGACACATTCTGGCCACAGTTTCCTCCAGGCTGAGTTTAAGGTCCAGCAGGTGACATCTTCCCAGGCTTTGTCAATGAGGCTGATGCAGTGGAGGACATTGAAATGTTTCTTCCAAAACTCTTTCAGAGTCAAGGATGTTTCCTCAGTGACATTGAAACACCTGGTGAAGAGCGCCTTTGTGTAGAGCTTCTTAAAGTTGCAGATCACTTGCTGGTCCATGGGCTGCAGAAGAGGTGTCGTGTTGGGGGGGAGGAACTTGACCTTTATAAAGTCATGCTCAGCGTCCATATCATCCACCAAGGCTGGAGGGTGTGCCGGGGCATTGTCCATCAGAAGAAGGCACCTTTCAGGCAGCTGGTTGTCAGACAGGTATTTTGTAACGCTGGGTGCAAACGTCTCGTGCAGCCATTCCATGAACAACTGCCTTGTGACCCACACTCTTGCATTGGCCCTCCACATGACAGGCAGTCTGGCCTTGTTCACACTGTGTTCCCTGAACACACGAGGGGTCTGGGAATGGTACACCAGTAGTGGCTTAATCTTTAGGTCGCCGCTTGCGTTCGCACCCAGCAAAAGGGTCAATCTGTCCTTCATGGGCTTGTGCCCTGGCAGTGCCTTTTCCTCCTGCGTGATGTAGGTTCTGTTTAGCATCTTCTTCCAGAAGAGCCCTGTCTCGTCGCAGTTGAACACTTGCTGAGCGACGTATCCTTCCGCCTTCATGAAGTCCTCAAATTCTTTCTTGTAGGCTTCTGCAGCAGCCTTGTCAGAACTGGAAGCCTCACCATGTCTTGCCACACTGTGGATGCCACTTCTCTTGCGGAATTTCTCAAACCAGCCTCTGCTGGCTTTAAATTCCTCACTTGCTGCGCTGGTAGAGGGGTTCGTCCGCAGTAAATCACTGTGCAGTTTCCTGGCTTTTTCACAGATGATAGCTTCACTCACGCTATCACCTGCCAGCTGTTTCTCATTCAGCCACACTAACAACAGCTTTTCCACCTCTTCCAGCACTTGTGTCCTCTTCCTCGTTAAGATCGTTACTCCTTTTGCCACATCAGCTCCTCTGATGGCATCTTTATTCTTCAAAATAGTCGAGATGGTTGACTTCGCCATCTTGTACTCCGAGGCCAGATCAGTCACACGAATACCCCAATCGTGCTTTTCTATAATGTCCTTCTTCAGTTCAATCGTCACTTTTTTTTCAAAGCCTTATTCTTGCCAAGCCTGCTTTGCATTTTCTTTGGAGCCATGCTGACAAGCACACCAAAAACCTTCCAAAACGCTACAAAACACAGCACAAGCCTCACCGAATGTCTCCTTGCTACCGCGATCTTGCCCACAGGAAGCCGCGACCGCGTGGCAGCAGGGAAAATGGCTGTGGATCCAGTTCGTAACCCGAGGCGGAGTTCGCAACCCGAGGCAAATGTTTGCGGCCGGAGCTGGTCGTAACCCGAAAAGTTCATTAACAGAGGTGTTCATAACCCAAGGTACCACTGTATATGTAATTGCAGCTGCAAAGAAACTTGTACTGATGTACATAATTCTCTTTAATTAGGTACAGGTGGAATTAAGAGTAAGGTGCTTCCAACAATGTATTCCTCTGTAAATGAATCATAAAACGTATAGGAGGAATGTAATTAGTATTTCTATAGGGGCCAGCCAAATCTCCGTTCAGATTGTATGACTTTGCTCCTAGTTTTGCAATTCAAAATCTGACTTTGTATTTTATCTGTCTTGTCTGTCTTTCTCCTAAAATTGTTTTACTTCAGTTCAAATCTGTCAGAAGTAAACAAAAATATTATTTTAGAAGCTACTATGATCTCCTTTTACTTACTCCTTGAAAATTCCTCTGAAAATAAACACATTATTTGAAAACATTTCTTTTCTACAGGCATTAAAATGAAATGCTTCATTTGCTGCTAAGTATCTCAAATAGAAATTACTGTACAGTAAAACTGAGTACTAAACAATATCTTACAGAATCATGGCTAAATCTTGCAGGGAAATAACACTCTTTTTCAGTTTTTGCATTTTAACTGCAAAAGAGTCTGATAGCTATTGGTTCTCAATATTCTCCAAAAGTAGTTCTTATAAGGCTGGAAAAAAATAAACCTGTGTATTAGCATAAGAATTTTCCTCAACACTTTGTTCAGTTTTAGAGCCAAAAGTTTTTATTTTCTTCAGATGGCTCATACCTAGTTATGGCATTTTATGCCATGTTATAGGACAAAGATGCCCTTCCGCCTGCACTCCAAAATCCTGTTAAGCTCCAGGCAGCCATTGGCTATCATGGGTGTGGGTGTATGTATCCAAATGTTCAGAAGATGTGAGAGCATGTGCTTCCTGCAATATCAAACATGTAGGGGCAATGGGAATGGCAAAATGGACCCCTCCCTTTTATCACAATATTAGCCATGGAGCCTGTTCCCTCTTTTTTTTTTTTTTTAACTTCAAATCTCTAAATCTTTTAAGATAGAAATTTGGTCTTTATATTTTAATAATTGTACTTCTAAATTTTATAATTTGGGTCATTCTGTATATTTCTTAAATGTCTTTTAAATTCAAAGGTTCCTGCAACCTTGCAATCATTAGTTCCTCTCTTCACTTTATGGGGTCATATCCTAGCCCAGGGAAAGTCTTTTATTAAATCTTTCAACTCAGAAGGATTCTAGAGTATATGAATAGTCATAACCATATGATTTGGGGCTGTCTGAATTCTTATAAAACAAAGAGGTATGTGTCCTCCTCTTTTGTCTCCTTTATCTCCCGCAAAGCAAATTATGAGGGTTCAAACTTATCTTCTGTTTTAGGTATTCCTTCACACCTGAGTAATAGGAGGGTTCCGCATTTTAAGGTTGACATTTTTCAACTGCCTCCAGTTTGTATTTTAATTTCCTCTTTTTCTCCTCCAACTATTCTTTGTTCTGTGCTAAACTAGAGGCTTTCCATTAAAAAAACCCACTCTCACATTTTCTCTCCTTCCCTGAGGCCTTTCAATCCTTCACATGCAGCACCATGGCTAGATTATAAGTTCCTTTCTCTGGCCATTAACATTGTGGATCTTTATAGACATACCTATTCCACCAATGTAAATATTTTTTTTCTTTTCTCTGCATATTTTGTACACATATATTTTGCTGTCCTTCCTTTTGGAAAAGTTCCACACAGTTTAGAATTTGATTACCATCTTCCAAGCCTTTCTTTCTCCACATTCCAGGTTCATTGTTCTTTAATCTGCCCGGGAAGTGTGGCTGGAGATCCCTTTTGTTTGATGGGGCTTCAAACCCCACACTGCTGCCAAGACTCAAATGCAGTATCTATTTCCTAGATAGCTGATGAGGGGACTTGAAGCCCACACCACTGCCAGGACTCAAATGCAGTACCTCTTCCTCCAGTACCTATTGAGGGGATGTGAACTCACCTCCCTGTCTCTCTTTCTCCAGCTTGCTTTGTCAGAGGGATACCAAGCAAGAAGAGAGTCTCAAGTGAAATTGGTTGGCTCCAAGTCTCTATTCACCCCATTCACCTGTCCAGGTCCACTTGTGATCACATTGGGGTCACCAAGAAATGTTGTGGATCTTGTCTACTTCCCAGGAAGATAACCTTTTACTTGGTACCATGAAAGAGTGGCATAGCTCAAAGCTCACTTCCTAGAAACTTCTATTTAAATACTTTATTTATTTATTAAATTTGTCCCCGCCCATCTCCCCCCAATGGGGGACTCTGGGCGGCTCACAACTCATTAAAAACAATAAATAAATATACAATTAAAAGCCTATACACACAGTTACAAAAGATGAAGGAAAAAGTCCAGGAGGCCGATGGTTCAGGGCAGCAACGCCAGGCCTCTAAGGGGCTAGCCAACCCCACACTTGATGACTTCCCTCCCAGCCCCAGGCCAGATGGCAGAGCCAGGTCTTCAAATCCCTCTGAAAGGCCAGGAGTGAGGGGGCCGGTCTCACCTCCGGGGGCAAGATATTCCAAAGGGATATATTCCAAAGGGATATAGCAGAGAAGGCCCACCTTCTGGACCCCGCTAGTCAGAGCTCTTTTGCCGAGGAGGTCCAGAGCATGCCCTCTCTGTCTGATCGGGTGGGACGGGTTGAAGTCGTGGGGAAGAGGTGGTCCCTCAGGTAACCTGGTCCCATGCCATGTAGGGCTTTAAAGGTAATAACCAACACCTTGAATTGGACCCAGAAGCAAACCAGTACCCAATGCAGCTCGTGGAGCAGTGGTGTTATGTGGGTCCTTCAGGCCCCAAAAATAGCTCACACAGCTGCATTCTGGACCAGCTGAAGCTTCTGGATACTCTTCAAAGGTAGCCCCATGTATAAATAATGTATGCATTATTTGCTATTGGATTAAGATACTGTATATTTGAATATGTGTAATTCATGCAAAGACATATGCATATGCACACAGCTGTTATATACACTATTTTGTACATGTGTACAAGATAAGCATACTTCAAAACCAGTGTAAGCTTTGTGTAAAAAAAAAAAACTGTTACAAAGCACCTAAAGTGAACTATGGTTTATCTCTAAGCAGACTTCTTAAAAACCAGTCTAAGACCAGTCCACCTGAGCACTGTTCTGGGTAAGGTTGTTGCAAAACACCTGTTGTTAATCTCTAAGCAGATTTTCCCTAACATTGAATAATTATGACTAATACATTTTCTTGCTTCCACAAACAAATGAACATTCCCAATATTTGGATGAGATAATTGCCTCCTGTCAGGGACAGAGAAATTGTTCTACCTTTAGATCCTTCTTGGAGAATAAGCATTTCAAGACACTGATTAACCTTTGAGTCACATTTTAACTCCTTAGGCCCTAAGCCATCAAACCAAGGGCCGATTGTTGATAGAGATTGTGTATGACATCACTTTTTCATCAATATCAGGGAAACACATAAATTATATTGTCATACCAAAATCTCAATGGTTGTCCTAACCTCTGTCAGAGGAACCGAAGGGGGAAAAGAAGCACCCAGATATCTCTACTCATTATTATGGTTGAATCCTAGCATCAGTGTTATTAACATCTTTGAGGCTGCGCTGTATCTACCAACCTGACCTATACTAGAGGTAGAAGCATCATCTTCAGTGTCAAGACTTGCTCGGGAGGCATTCTCTAGTGACCATCTGACCATCTGTTGCCCTGCACCCACACTTTGAAAAACATTGGCTTAAGATAACCATTTTGTACAGAGTTCCTCTTTGAAAACACTCAGTTTACTGAATGCCACTGTGATTGGCTCTCCATCATAAGGTACGGTATAACTGACCTTATTAAACAAAAAATCATTTAGAGCAATCGCTTGTCATTGCATTATCATGTGCTGTTTGCTGACAGACAAATCAGTACCATGTTGATTTTTTTTTTTATAAATGTTTTTTTATTTTTACAACAAACACAAAACATACATGAACAAACAAAAACATAAAAAGGCATAAAAAAAGCATCTTCCATTTTATACCGTGTGTCAACCAGTTACCAACTCGTTGGTGCCCCTTTCATAATCTTAAATTCTCATATCATCTATTCAAAATATACTTGTATACTTATCAATAAACAATTATTAATCATTCATAGCTAATCTATAGAATCATTTATTACAAAAAAATTTTAACTTTCAATAGGATTAGTAATACATTTTCATCTATCGATTATATGTGTATATATATAATAGTTAATATCTAATTTCTATTATAAAATTTCCTAATCCATTACATTACTATATTTTCTCATCTAATCATTAATAAAAACAAATCCCGTGTCATATAAAATTACTTATCTTCTTACTCTAATATCAAATCTCAATTTAACTCATCTCTGCACATTCCATAATTTTCAATAACTTCCTCCTGCATAAGTACTTTTTAATTTTTCAAATTCTTAAAAGTTACAGTTCTAACCAGTATCAGTTACAGTATCAGTTACGGTTCTAACCAGGTTACAGTTCTAACCAGATTCTTCACTACGTGTTTCAACAAAAATGTCTCTAGTTTAAAATCTATATGTTACTATATTCAACCATATATAAATTTTAGTCTAATCTCTTAAGACATTTACAATCAAATACAATTTTTAACTATACATCTCAGATTTATACTTTATTCCAGCGCTTGCATAATTTTGAGTTCACCCTTTTCATTCAATATCCCAAAATATCTAGCTGTTTATTCCTTTTTCTATGTTATTGGATAAGAGAAAGCAATAATAAATGTCCTTTCAAACATTCTGCTTTTTAAAGCTTCTGTCAGTTCCATCATTGTTGTATTCCCCTCGTTTTTCTTTAAACATCTGAAGTAGTTTCTTTCAGTGTTGTTTTACTTCTTCTTTTTGTGCATTCTCTTAATACGATTTTCCATTATAATCTTGTATAATCTTTTTCTCACCCTCAGTGCCAAGAACAAGTCTGTCCCTCTTCATTTATCAGTTGATTAACCCTTTTAATTCTCAGTTTATAGGCCTCATAATAATTCTGTTTAATGCTTCTGATTTCTTGTACTATTTCTTCCTTTTCCATTGATCCCATTTTATGTTTAATTAAGTCCATTTTAGCTTTAATATCTTTTTTTCTTTTTTTTTTTGCGGGAATTTCTGCAGCTCTTCTTCCAGTTTTTTATAGTCATCCTCAATAGTTTAAAGATCTTTTTCTACATTGTGTTTCTCGTATAGTCTATTGTCTTGATAAACCTTCATTGAGTCAAAGGATTCTTTATCTTTGTTCTTGCCAAAAATAAGAGAAAAAAAGAAGCAAAAGGAGAAAAATAAAAGAAAAAAGAAAAAAAAAAAGGAGAGGAGGGGAGAGA
The DNA here is from genome assembly GCF_059951505.1 of Python bivittatus. Lineage (NCBI taxonomy): Eukaryota > Metazoa > Chordata > Lepidosauria > Squamata > Pythonidae > Python > Python bivittatus. The sequence continues at coordinate 84,390,533 of NW_028277098.1, forward strand.
CTAAGTCTCTTTAAAAAAAAACCCAACTGGGAGGGGGGAATGGAGAGCAAAGCAGAGCTTCTAGCAGAAAAAAGAGCTACTGCCACTAATCAAGGCTCTTGTGACTAGCTCAAACTTTCCATCTTGATATTTTCAAAATCGCTTTCAACTCCACTTTCTTGTTTATAGTTACGGATGGCACCTGTATAAACATGCACATCCCACTATCTTTTTAGAAAGCACAGAGTCCTTGAGCATGCGTCACAATGGAAGGAAAAAAGCACTAAGTCGCGCCTCTAGATGGCAGTGCAACTTTCTTTCATTTACTTTCTCTTAACTCCACTTTCCCCATTTCAAAATCAAAAAGTATAAATTTCTTATAACAATAAAGAAATCTTAGTCAAAAAAAAGGCTTAAAATAAAGAATTATTGAATATTAAAAAGAAAAAGCCAATCCAGTTAAAAAATATATTTTTTTAAAAGAAAAACATCTTGTCAATTCCACTAAAAAGGGAAAGTTGAAAAGAAATTTTTTTTTCCCCCTTCTTTTTTTATAAGGTTCAATCTCGCCGCTTAATCCACTTTTCTTCACTTTTAAAAATCTCTTTAAGTTACTTAAGGTGTTCTCTAAGAATAGTTGAATAATAAAAGTCCATCTCACCCAGTTGACACCCCTCTCTTCCTTCTTCCTTTGGAGCTGTCCCGGCTTTCGCAGCCATTTTTGGCTGGCTCTCCTCCGCCAGCTTCAAGAGCTTCTCCCGGGATCAATCTGGAACTTGCGGCATCCCTGAGATCCGCGGGACGCGCCCTTTACGATCGCCATCTCTTCGGGACGGCTTAGGTCCGTCGGGACCGTCCAGGGGAGGAGATATCAGCTGCGATCCTGGGAACCCAGGATCGCCCGCCGTATCGCCGCGACACCAGCTCCGCCCTCAGTACCATGTTGATTTTTGAGCTGCATGCTAGTACATTAAAATAGGGCATCTGCACCAGTCACCTTACTTCAAGTCAATGTGTTCTGCGTGTTAAAGATTGGCTTACCACAATAACCGCAAACAGCTAGTCCAAAAACAAAGCAATAAAAATAGAAATCCAAAGAGGCTGTCCAACTGCAACACAGTTAAATAATCTAATCATATTAATAATCATGAATTGATTCCTGTAATTTAATTTTGTTCTGTTAGTTTAAGTTGGTAAACTGGGTTCCCATCCATACTTAGTATGCAAGCTTCTTTTGCTTCTGTTTTTTCCTTTCAAAATTACTAAAAAAAACTTCTGTGAAAATTTTTAATATGGATACTTTCAACAATCTAAGTGCCATATATACGTGCGTGCACACACACACACATACACTTTTAATCTTTCACATTCTTCTAGGAATACTCAATTTTATGTGCTTTACTACATAAGAATGATGTTATGCACAGGTTTGATGTATGAAGATCATTAAAGTTTCATACTTTGGCCTCTTGTGTTAAAAAGACCAACACACTTCAAAGCTTGGACACAGAGCACACATGCTCAACACATGTGGTAGATACCCCAAGTTTTCAAAATTTGCTTTAAAATGTGAAAATGAATAAAACTCCTGCTACCTTTGATAAATATCAGCTGTCATGTAGTTCAGCCACTCTGTACTGCTCTTCATATACCAGAGGCTTAGAAAAGGCGATTTGGACTTCAACGACTGTATGTAATACATTATACATGGCAATATCAACCTTCGGTCCAGAGTTTAGAGGTTTCATTTCAGTATGGTAAAAGCTATTTTTCTAAGAATAAGCCATTACTATCTTCTCAGTAGTAAAGTGATTACACTGCATACAAACTATTGAGGTAATCAGTTAGACTTGACCTTATTTTAGTATTATGCAGCAACATTTGTGCTACCCTTTGAAAGGACACACTGTACTTCAGATCGGATAATACAGAAATAAATGATGGCTCACGCACCAAGTTTATTTTCATCATAACTCATTTTAAAAAACTAAATAAAACTCTATTTGCCCTGGCCTACAGAAAGTAACTCTTACAAACAGGAGCCATATGTTGCCAGTATTTTTATAATGGATCCCAGCACTTTGTTTTTCTTTTGGTGTAAACATTTCCCCAATGAAATAAAAGCATGGCCTACATACCACAACTAACCATTGGCAGTTTTATCAGGAAAAAGTATTAAGCTACTGCTATATGGAAAGGTAACATTTGTGATGCCTTAACTCTGCAGCAAGGCTATGTTCATTTATTCCAAAGCAGGCTTAAAAGTTCAAATCCCATAAATACTGGTCTAAGATTCAGACTTTAAAAATGTGTTGGCGTTTATTTCAGCTGGCTTGTCAGCTTCAGTTAGTTATTCTGAATGTTGAAAGAAGAATGATGGTAATGAGAAGTACAAAATATTTACTGTCTTCAGATATAAATAGAGTAAGAGCCATTTTTAAAGGTTTTTGTCTTCACAAAGTAGAAAAGAAAAGGGATCTTTAATATTCAGTCTTTAGTATATGAATCAAGGAAACAAAATTTAAATTTGTAAATATATTTTTATAAGAAGGAGCTATCAGAGCCCCCAGTCATGATAAGGAAATGTTATACAAATAGAAGTGAAGTAAACAGCAAACATTAAAAATTTTCATACAAGGGAAGTATTGGAAGGTACTTTGGCTACATTTAGCTATATTAGTTATGTAAAAAGGTAAAGTACAGTGGTACCTCGGGTTACGAACTTAATCCGTTCCATGACTCTGGTTGCAACTTGAGTTGGTCTCAAGTCGAGGTAAAGTTTCCCATAAGGTTCAATGTAAATACGGTTAATCCGTTCCGCCCTCCTAATTTGGTCGCACCACGAGGCAAATTTCCCCATAAGGTTCAATGTAAATACGGCTAAACAGTTCTGAAACATGTGCATTTTATTTTTAAACCTCAAAAACATGAAAAAAAGTACAGTACAGCACAGTATGAAGAGGGAGAATGGGGTGGGGAGGCAGTTATTGTTTGGAGGGAGAGTCCCCCTCCAAAGGGACATCAGGGAGATCTCCTTCAGGGGTTTCCTCTCTTCTTTGCCTCTTAGCTGCAGGCTGAGTTCTGGGGAAAAACCTGTCTAAAGTCAGTTGCCAGCCTGCTCTGCATTTTCTTTGGAGCCATGCTGACAAGCACACCAAAAACCTTCCAAACGCCACAAAACACACCACAAGCCTCAACAAACGTCTCCTTGCTACCGTGATCTCGCCCACAGGAAGCCGCGACCGCGTGGCAGCAGGGAAAATGGCCGCAGATCGGTTCACAACTCGAGGCGGAGTTCGCAAGTAGAGGTAAATTTTTGGGGCCGGAGCTGGTCGTATCTCGAAAAATTCGTAAGGAGGGGCGTTCGTAACTAGAGATACCACTGTATTCAAGTTAAGCTTGACTCTTCCTTTTTTATGGGATTTTTTTTTTGACATTCTAGTGTATTCTACAGATGTACAGACCCTAGTAGTTTCCCAACTAACTATTAACCAGGATTGATATTGTTGAGGTTTCAAATTCAGACAAGGTGACTTTATTTTAAAAAAAGGTAATTTCTATGTCTAAAAGGCATTGTTAGGGTTTTTTTTTTAGTATGTATTTCATATGAAAATTGCAGCTGCAATTTTCTCAATATTTTCTCATGAAATTTACATGATAAACACATTTTAAAGCTTCCCACTGGAATTTACTGTAAATATTATATGTTAAAACAAAAAATACCTAAAATATTATTTGCAGTATTGGTGGATCAGCTCCTTTATTCATATCTTGCTGAATCAAAAGAGGACAGCTTCATATTAGATAGAGACATGATCTGCACTTGCCTACATTTGAGCTTCTCGAGTATTCTTGTTTTGGATGACCTGCAAATATTTAAGAGCAAGGCTTCAACACTATGGAGACAAGGCCAATGGTTCCTGTTTTGCTGAACTGAAATCTTTGAATTTTGGTAAAACAGGGAACTTTGGCAAAGGGAGACACATTTCATAGTTACGTGCATAGTCTGTTCATTCTGAAAGCTCTGAATAGCCATATTTGGAATGTTGAAGATATGAGGATCCTTGCACAAAATGCTTGACATTGGGGAGGACTCATTAGTTAATAAAATGGCTACCCATTGTCAGTCACAAAATACCTATTTACTGAAAGGCAAGCTGCTAAGAAGACTATAGAGACCACTGTAGGAGGAGAGCTGTGTTAGTCTATGGTGGCAAAAAACTAGAATATAGTAGCACTTTTTCCAACTAACAAATAGTATTGAAAATCCTTGGGAAAATTGGACTGAACATCAAAAGGCTACAGGCAATCTCAGAAGGTCTCAACAAACACAGTGGGTTTTTAACACATTGCAACTGTTAATTGATAAGATCCTGGCAGTCTGTAACCTGCGTCTGCATAACCAACTTGTCTTCTGTTCCCTTTCCTCCCTGCCTCATCCCAGTTTAAATCCTACATCAGTCTAGCCACTCTGTGCATCTGATGAAATGAGTTTCAGCTCATGAAAACTTAGCCTTTTAATGAATTTGTTAGTTGGAAAAGGTGCTACCAGACAACTTCTGATTTTCTGGTTACCACTGTAACCCTGCAGGATTCTTTCTCTTCTCCACGCTCAACTCTTCTTTTCCCTTTTTTCCTGGGAAGCTGAACAGAGCTTAAACAAAGCACTAAGCTGTTTTTATTTTCTAAAAACTCCTATGAAGTCTGTGTGCGACTGAGACATTCTTGCGAATAATCATACTAGGTGCTGGTGCTTTGCTTTGCAGCATGCTAAATTCCCATTTACTTATTGCATAAAAAGTCAGGTGGAGCAGAGAGTCTGGCAGGCTTAAAAGAGATGCATGCAGGAACATTGATTGCCTACTCCTGGAGTGCATAACTGTGTTACCATACTTGCAATGTGACCCTTACCAGCTGGGTTCATCTTGTGAGTAACACAAAAGTCTGTTTTATTTGTGATGCTTTTTAAAAATAGTATTGAATGAATGGTAGTAAAGAAGATCATGGTGACTGAACAATCCTAAGGGGAAGGTATATTTGTTTTCTTGAAAAAGGTTTACAAAGTTAATTATTTTTAAAGGAAAAACTTAGCAAAGTTCTAGAAAATAAAACTGATGTACTCATTCATGTTAAGGCACAGGCCATCATATGGTGACAGGAGAGAACAACATGTGTCAACTGCTTTGAGGTGCCTGTTGCTATGGTTGGATATATTTGAATGCCCCAGATCCTTGATCTGTTTACCACTATGAGATCATGGAAGAAACTCTGATCACACACGCACTCTATTTTGATTTAAGATTACAGACTTCTTGACATGGACTCTTGTTCCTAGTAATGAGTGTCTTCCCTGTTGCATATGTTTCTATGATGACATGTAGCCTCTGAACAAAAAACAGAATATGAAAACTATATAGAAGCTTTCCTCTCATTGATATTATTTTACTGGAGATATTTTAACTGAAATGTTGGATAGATATAGTAGTTACTCTGTGTATAAAACAGTTCCAGATGTAAAACCTTAAGGAGCTGAATAAAATCTCCATTTGGTGGGGGCGAGGCACAGACTTAAACGCATTTGATTCTTCAAGTGTTTGTTAAACCTCTGACTATGTAATATAATGTTAACTACTAGGCATACATTGATGAATATGTTATTTTCTTTGCTTTCAATTGAGAAACATTTGAATTGCAAGATTTATTTCAAGACTGTCTGAATGAGGAAGTCTGGTATTTATTTTCAGTATGTTGTGTCTTGAAACCAGGCTAAGTTGAAATATTTTCCAAAGCTGCTTGGAGGTTTCAGCTATTTGTTTCTCACTCTTAAGTTCTTGTGCTGTTTTAATTAAAATGGTCTGTCATTGGGAAATGGGTTTGTTATCTTTGCCTCTTCTTAAATTATTTTTTGTAACTGATATACATGCTGCTTTTTCTTTGATCAATGCAAATAATTTTCATACCAGAATTTAGTGTAATTTATTAGATCTTTTAAAACACTTAATATAACTGATAAAGGGACGTGGTGGCGCAGCGGCTTAATGATGCTGAAAGTTGCTGGCCAGAAATGGTCGATGCTTCAACGGTCCGAGTCCAGCCTTCGCGTTAACAGGGTGAGCTCCTGTTTCCTTCCCAGTTCCTGTCAACCCAACAGTTCGAAAACTCATGTGAGTAGATAAATGGGTACTCTCACTCCGGTGGGAGGAAAAAATGCTGGCGGCGCCTTGCAAAAAGGAGTCGGGAGCAGTTGCTGGTAAGCGCGAAAAACCGCGCGTGCCCGAAAAGGGCGTGAAGGAACGGAAACCCCGCCTCCTGCGCACGCCAGCTGGGCTCTGCTCTAGGAAGGAGGCTCTGGCAAACCACTTCCAAAACAATTGCCTTGAAAACTGCAAGGACTCGTCCAAGCAGTCACTGCAGAGTCGGTAACGACTGAGCGCAGATAAAAAAAAAAAAAACTGATAAAATATATAAACTGTTTTAATATTTTTTTCTAGAAATATGTCACATTATTGAGAAATCAAGGTGATCAGTTTCATAATTTATATTTAAATGAATTTCCTGATAGTGTGAGTTGTTCAACAGTAGAACAAACTGCTTCAAATAGAGATGAAGTCTTTCTATGCAGGCTTTTAAAGCAGAGCCTAGATGGCCACCCATCCAAGATACTGAAGTAGAAGATTTTCTACATTAGGAGAAGGTTTATAAGAAATCAGGGGCCCCTAGACTTTTTGGATTGGTGGGAATCTTTAGAATTTTGAGGACATATTTCGAGCTCTTTGGTGAAAGGGCTGCTGGGTGGGATTGCCCATTCATAAAATAATTACCATAGAAAATATAACCAGCACAAGTAGTGATTTACCAGAATGCTGTGTGTCTTCAGTTGAGCAGTCTCTCCTTAGAACACTCTGTCCTTGTGGAATCAAGCCATTGAATTTTGGAATTTGAATTCTGATAGTAAACAAGAAATATTTTAGGTAGATTTTCAGACGGGGAATCCAAATGTTGAAGAATATTTGATATTCTCTCTCCCCAGTTGCCCAAATGTAATTACTTGGCTGGGATATTGGAAAGTGTTTTTATTGCTTTGATATTTTTCATCTAGATGGCATTACCTAAATAGATATTAAATCTTTATTTTGTATTTAGGGTTGTTTTTCATGTTCTCAAAGTTTTTAGGGTGAGTTCTGGGAGATTTCTACTTCCCAGAGGAGTCATGTTCCCATTCACACTTTTAAAATCCACAGCCAAATTTTTTAAGTAAAAGAAATCAGCCCTGCCCCTTCCTTTGACATCATCAAGGCCTCCTCTCGGCCTCTGGAAGGTCAAGGAGGTCAATTGCTGACTCCTCAAATGTTGCCTTCCCTGTCATCGACTGCAATCTGCTTTCCAGTTTCTTAGGCAGGAGTTTTCCTAGCCCTGCTCCCGAGGATGGGACATGGAGTCACCAAGCTTTAGTGTGGGTAATTAAAAATGGGAACAAATACTTTTGATTTCTTTATATCTGTGCTATAGACAGGTCTATAATTCTGAAATGTGGCAGCTAAGAAATCAGAGTAATATAATTGAAGCTAGGCATATAAGGAAGGATGAACAAATAGTTTAATGACTCATTCTTGGACTGAAAGCATGCCATTTTGGGCTGAAATGTTTGAACTTGGCATAAATATAGCAACAGCATCAGAGTGGATTTTGTAAAAATTGAGGATGTCAAAATAGTATGAAATTAATTGTCTTAGTTCATTTATAGTTTCAAACCAGAACTGTGATTCAGTTTTGTTCTTTGTGCTTTCCTATAACTATATTTATTCTCAGTTGTGTCATACTTCATCTGATGTATCATTGTTTCAGTCTGAGAAGGAACCCTGTTTTTGTTTGCTCCTTCCTTTGCATACACACTTTCAGTATTTCTGTTCTGACTTGTTAAACTGCAGTTTCTGGTGTTATCTAAGCTTCTTATTTAATTGCTGCTTATAAATGAGGATATGAAATCAGAATATGATGAAACTGCATTCTGAACTTGTCTTGCTCTCCGGTTAGTTTTGACTGGGTAATCAAATCATGAACTGACCTGTTGATTGGGTTAGTACATCAGGCAGAGCCACAAACTAGGGTCATGTTTTAACCTTATATAATGAACCCTTTCCTTATGTGTTTGAAAGTGGAAATGTTTACAAGCATAAAAAATATAATCTGGTGTTAGCAGGGATTGGTGGGGGAATCTGAAAATTTAATTTGCAATAGCTCATTCATAAAGTAAGGAATTCTATTTTACAGTAGTATCTGAAGTGGGCTGTAATTTCTTGCCTTCTGAAGGTGTCAGATTTGTATATGCAAATAGGACCCCTCCATTAAGTGAATGAGACAACCTGCTCATGCTCAAAAGTTCTGTGTACTTGTATGAGTGCATGTAGATTTCTGGATAAAAATATATATTATTTAACAGTGGTAGATAGCCAAAGATCTGTTTAGTTGTGCTAGATAAGAATTTTTTTCTGCTTCCTTTGTTTGATCACTTGGTTATCTTGCTGTCCTAGATCACTTGCTGTCCTAGAAACCAGGAGATGGTGAGTTGTAGGCCTTCCTTAGGCATGAAAGCTGGCTGGGTGACTTTGGGCCAGTCTCTCTCTCTCTCAGCCCAACCTACCTTGAGGGGTTGTTGTGGAGAAAATAGGAGTATTAGGTATATTCACCTCCTTGACTTATATGTAGAAAAGGTGGGATAAAAATATAATAATAATAATAACAATTGTTCCCATGTTGTGTAGCAGACCATTTAGTTTCAGTAGTAGTTTCCCATACAGCATAAGGAAGTGCTGTTCTAAAGCACAAATTCTGATACCTTGAACATGCCCAGAAATCAAGTTATGGTTCTTTGTACAATACAATACGGTACATTGCAATACAATACGGTACAATAAATACAGTATAACACAGTACAATATAATGCAAATGCAATACAATACAGAAATTAGGAATAGAAGATTTAAGGGATTTTCTAATTTATGCAAGTACTGCTTCTTGTAGATCTTTGCTGTAGTTTCCAGCTGCTAATGCTATATATAGTATGAAAGTAATCAGCTACTAAGTAGTGTAGGATTAAATTGCTGGACCAGATGCATAACATGATTAATGAAACATGTCTTGACAGGATCTAATGAGCTTTCATCAGCTTGCATAATTGTATTTCTTTTCAAAATTACCTAATCATAATAGAAAATAAGATGAAGTTTTGACTGAGGTATATTTTTAAAAAGAAAAAAAAATATGTAGGCTTAAAATATTTCTTCATTGTTTTTATTGAAGGATACTCTACAATAAGCTGTAATTTTTTTGTAAAGATATTATCACAAGCTATGGCTCAAACTTCCTGTTTCAGTATTAAAACAGGAAGTTTTAAATGATTTTTTTTCCTCTTGATCATGTTCATGTATTTCTAGGTATTTACCAAAGGCTGTTTAGTTGACTTCAAGAGATGACTTGCTGATTACTTAAGAAAGATCCGGTTAGGAAGAGTAATTGGTAATATGTTCAACACGAAGGTGGCATATCAGCTGCTGTGATGCCTGCAGTAGCTTGTGCTTTTGAAGTTAAAGCAATTGCTGGGTGTTAAAAATGTACAAAACACAATAGGCTACTTTGCACAGGCATGCTCGCACTGCTTCATTCATTGCCTGTTTTGGCCAATCTTCTCTTTTCTTTTTTAGAGTGTACAAGTGCTTGGGCATTGTACTGTTGAACCTGTGTAATGCAGATCAAACCACTTTTTTCCTGCTGGATCATGAAACAGGAATCTATGTAGTTGTCGAAAAGGGACTCTTAGAAAAGATGAGCTACCCCCATCAAATAGAAATCAGCAATAAAAATTGGAGTAACTGATTTCCCCATTTAACTGTTCCAATCTCAATTGTAACTTCCTCACTATCAACTTTTCAGGCACTTTATGGACTACATTTTTAAAACTTAATCATTCTTTGCTTTTTAAATTATGTGCATAATTATTACCTAGGAGGAATTATAATCACCTGTTGCTGTCTCCTTAATGCATATATCTATTTTCCTAGACTGTATGGCTACTGTGTGAACCCAGGAAAAGGTGCAACTTATTTAAGGGGACTTGGACAGCTACATTGGATCTGAAGCAGCTTTCAAACTTTGAATTCTAATAGCTGCACATCCCTAGATATAATATATTTTGATTTCAGCAAAGCATTTGACAAAGTACTCAACGGCATGCTGATCAGCAAGCTAATTAAAAGTGGGCTGGATAACATGACAATTAAAAAGATACATAGCTGGCTCAGAAACAGTATTCAAAAAGTGCTTATTGATGGTTCATCATCAAATTAGAGAGCGATATCAAATGTGTGTATCCTTGACTCTTCAAATGCAAGTTTAAAAAAAAAGCTTTTAAGACAACTTGCAACCATGCTAATTATGAAATGATTGAAAATATTATTAATCCATGTTACATAATGGACATCAATAGATGTTTAGCTCCCCTATTGTACTTAAAAAGCTTTAGGAAAGAGGAGCTGCCTGATGTAAACTAGGTTCTGACTAATGTTAGTATATTATTCCTATGCAGTGAAATGGGGGCAAATATTTAAGTCCCTGTAGTAGTCATATTTCTGTGTTTTATAATAGTAATACAAAATAGAACAATAAATGATTGTGACTATAGAAGCAGGAAATGCTAGTACAGTGAAGTTATGGCTATGTAACTAATGTAATGATTAATTTGATTAATTAATCATGGATTTAAAAAAAGCACATGTGAAGGATAACCAAAGGAAAGCAGAAGAGATGAAAGATGTGATTTAAAATCTATGGGCTTTTATACTCTGATCTGCTGTGCATTGTTTGTATTGTATGGTTCAGTCAATGATAAATGGGGGGCAGCCTAAGTTTACCTTGTCTAGCATGACAAAATACCTCGAGCTGGCAATGTGCACTCAGAATGCTGGATTAAATGCCATGCCTTATCTTGATTCAGAAATGCAGGACTGAAGGATCCTACAAAGAGATGCAGTGGTATCATTTAAACTTCCCAAACCCTCCATAGCCCTTTCCATCTATACTTCCTCAAACATTCTGCACTAGTATTTATTATTTTATTACAAACTACTAGTAGATTAAATTATTTCCCTGCTCTGAAAGCATCCCTGGTCTCTGTAAAGGTTTGTAAATAAGCAGCACACAAAACAGAGTAAGGAAATTCCAGATTCAGAGTATAGAGACTGTTTAATTGACTGTAGGATCAGTTCAATATGGTTATAACTTCTCCTTGGTCCATTCGATCACAGGTCCGGTAATTTCTTGAATGTGAGAAACTGTTTTTGCTTTATTTTCTTTTTAAATAAATCTTCAGCCAGATTGTAACATTGGGTTAGAATCTAGACCTGTATTAATGTTTAGAGAGTAAGGAGTCAGAATGTACTCTTAAAATCAGATTCACTTATGAAAAATGTAAGATGACAAAGGAGTTCATGGAAATTGTGGTGCTTTAATAATACCAGATATATCATCCTCAAAAAATCCACTAAGCTACATTTTTATATTACAGAGAAAGTGGAAATGCAGAACAAAACAACGTATTTTGACAAGATAACAGCCTGGTTTTGTTTTATGACCCAGATTGTGTATGCTTAGCTGATTATATGCCCTGTTTTGCAGGAACATGACTGCTCTTAGTTTCTGAAAGTGTTAGAATGATGTGTTCTGTCTTCAACATGAAAGGAATAGTTATTGCAGCAAAAACTGGCAAACTGCCCTGAAACCGAATATCAGAGCTGTGTGTTGTTAATGTTGCCTCATTTCTTTTAAGGGAAAAATATTTTCTTAGCTGGTAGACTAAAAGGTAAATGTTCTAACATTCACATCATGTAGTATGTGAAAAACTGCACACAGTCTATTGTAAGCACTAATGACTTCTGATGTTGCTATGTGTATTATGATAAAAATGTGAAAAAGAAAAATATCTGTATTTGTTGCAAATCCTGATACACAGTTCTAAGATTTCTTTCTTGCTGACCTACTGGACAGAATTCATTTTTATATCCTAGAGCAAGGGGATTCTCCCTCCTACTCACTCCATAAGCAGGGTTGGAAAAGGTTTTGACATTGCTTTCAGTTGGAGGAGATACCTTTTTCAGTTTAGGCTCTGCTTTGCTTGAAAGTGCATGTATGCCTATCTGATCTACCAAAGATTTGGCAGTTCTTCACCTCCTCCATCTATTTCCAATCACTGTTCATCTGAATATAAAAATGTCATTGTTGTTAACAAAGTAGTTTAAACTTGTATGCAAATGCTTATACAACTGCTTGATATAAAAGGACTTAGTTACATTTCTTTTAAAAAAATCTGCTTGTACATCTGCTTGTTCAGTGGACTACTAGTAATTACTGTAAATTATCTTAACAGAAGCATCAATTTTGAAATTCTGAATTTTGGATAGAACAATAGTGTGCGTTTTTATATATTTTTAATACTTTTTAAATATTTCCAAAGAGTGATTTATTCAAATTATTTAGAACAGTCTCTTTTATGCAATGCTTCTAGTGTTTGGTCTACAGTAAGTCCAGAGAGGGGCTACCAAGATGGTAAAAAGTCTGGTAACCAAGTCCTATGAGGAACAGTCAAAAGACCTAGGTATGTTTAGCTTTCAGAAGAGAAGGTGGAAAGGGGATATGATAGCTGTCTTCAGATATCTAAAGGGCTGTTACATTAGAGGGTTCAGACTTATTCTTACTTGCTCCAGGAGGTAAGACCAGAACTAATGGGATTAAACTTCAAGGATGTAGATACAGATTAGATTGGGAAGATCTTCTTGACAGTAAGAGCTGGCAGTCAGTGGAAACCACATGGAGTGGTTTCTTCCTCTTCACTGGAGGTTTTCAAACAGAGGCTGGACTTGGATAATCTCTTAGGTCACTTCTGACTCTATGATTCTGTGATTCTGTGGGTTACAGTAAAGCTATTCTAGTTGTTAGAAAGTTCACTTGTAATTGTAATTCTCTGTAACATATTAGCAATCTGTGCTGACCATAGGATTTAGTAATAGCTTGTACAAGTTGTGTTATAAAAGAAACTAAACTGCTTGTGAAACCTTACAGGTGACATAGGAAAAGAACTTGTCAGTGTCTTTGCCTATCTTGTTTTAACAATAGATTTACTCAATGTTGTTATACAGTAGCTGATACAAAAATTACCTTATGCTGAGAAGTGGATTATAAAAACTAATTTTTGCATATTTTCTTATTTTTGAAAAAATCCATTAAGAGTTATTATGGATGTCAGAAAATAAAATCTTTTAAAGATGGATTTAAAAAAAAAGACAAGCAGGATCTGATGGGATGGCCTTGAGAACATGTGAAAAGCCATTCTGTTCTTTCCAGAGCTGTTTCTTATTTTACTTTCTGTCTCACTGAGTTTCCTATTGGAAACCTACAAGCCTGGCATGTTTCTCCCAGCGACTGGAGAGGCGTATTCATGAGAATTTGCAGGATTTTGCGGGGGGGGGGGGGAGTAGCAAAGCTACATGATAGGATATTACTTGTGTGCCTAGCATACATGGCTATTGAATATCTGTCCAATTTTTTTGTATATGTGCTGTTGATTTTTTTTAAGTGTCATCTTTTTCATATATTTGAGAATTTCTCATGATTTGTTAAAAAAAGAACATAAAAGCTACCTATGTACTGATCAGACCATTCTTTATTTAGCTCAATATTTTCTATGCTAAAATGGGAGCAGCTCTCTGGAGTTTCATCTGGAAGTCTTTCCTACCTTTTCTGGAGAGGATATGGTTTAAGCTTGGGAAAGTCTGCCTGCCAAGAAGAGGCTCTGCTTCTCCCTTCATCTTAGAAATATTCATATGTGTTCTGTAGGGCAGTGATTGACAGGGGTCCAATAGGTGGTCCACTGCAGCCCCCCTGTGTCTATGGCCTGGAGCTTGCTCACTGCCTCAGCTTCAGCTTCAGCCTCAGCCTCATCTCTGCCTGGTAACTGCTTTTGAATGTAATCTTGGGAGAGAAGCTTGATATACTGTAAGTTGAATACATATTTTTCCTTCCCCACTCCAGATGGGAATTGCTACTTGATCTAGTTTGCATTCCACCCCTCTCCCTTGAAATGATACTCTTTAGTAATTTCTAGGACCTCCAGATCTTCACAGCAGTGTTCTATAGATGAGAAAAACTAATTTCTGAGCAGCTGTATACCAAACTGCCTCAGTACCAAGAAGACCACCATATAGCAGGAGGCAGAGAAAAGAGAACAGCCTTGTATTCACCAGAAGCAACTCTAGTCCTTAGTAAATTTCATTCGTAGTATAATGTTGGCCCACATCTTAGATCTCCCATACCTATCTAGTGCATTAGGAGACTGGGTAACAAACACACCAGTACCACAAATGGGCACAATAATAAAATTTACCTTGTAGGGCTGTCATAGCTATCAACATCAAGTTTCAGGCACTAGCCTGCTTTTTAGTGTTTAGAAACCCAGAAAACCAAAGGGAAAAATATTTTAATTATTTCTAAAAGATCTACATTAGAAATATTATGAATTCCTGTCTTTGTTTCTATTGCCCAAACTCAGCAATACAAATAACTTATTTTGAAGAAGGCAGTAACTACTTCTCAATCAGGAAGATAACAGTATGCATGTCAGTCTTCATTGAGGCAGTTCTTTCTTTGGCTAAGAACATAAAAAGCAGGACTAAATTTTCTGTGGGCAGAAGAGTCACTATATGATTGTCATTAGATCTTTAAATGAAAGCTGAGAATGTGAGGATTATAGCTTATTAGGGGAGGGAGGGAGGGAGTCCAGTCTGTTTGGTTACATACTCTAGTGTAAAAGTCGGGGTCCCACTGGATGGCACAGTGCAAATGGGATACTGCAAACGATCAAGCAGAGTTTAATTTGAGCAAGACTTGTGAAGAAGTCTCTAACCACTACTAATTTATAGTAAGTATTAGGCTAATTAATGGATAATTTTAAGCATTCTATCCACCCCTAAATACTGGCCTGGTTTTCTAATGTTTTTATTTTGTACTGTGAGGTTAACTTTTTGAGTGTTCAGAATTCTTCACATTACTCCATTGTGTTCTTGGTTCTGCTGTGAACTGCTAAAATAATACATGAATTTGTGTGATACCTCACCTATGAATAAGATTTACCAAGATACTAGATGCCTATTGGAAGTGATCAGCTGGCACAGCCCTAGTAAATTTAAGATGAACCCTCCCAAAAAAGAAGAGTTGACAGGAACACACAAACAGACACATATCCTATGTAATCTCTTCCTTCCATATTTTATCTACCTAAGTTTGGTAAAATCAGCTGCCCATCATGGATGCAAACATGGGAGCAGTGCCAAAACAGATGCAAGCCAGCTGCTATGGGCAAGAGTTTACAATGACAAAAATATAAAATATTTTCATCAGTGCCATAATGGAAAATCTGCAAATTTAATAAGTAAATATTAATAAAATATTGTGATAATGATAATACAATGGTGATAGACGAAAGTGCAGATGAATCTCTCTAGGAGACATAAATGTTCTTCATGCATACTAGGGCAGGGGGAATATCTTGAATACTTATCAAAAAGTGCCTGATCACTCAACCCCCTATAGCACAACCCGCACCAGTTATGAAAAGGATAACATTGCCATACATCAGAAATGTCTCAGAAACAACCAATGGACTATTACAATCACATAGCATCACTGTAGCATACAAACCAACTAAAACCCTCAAAACATCTTAAGAAAATCAAAAGACCCAGTAGTCCAAGAAGAAAAAGCCGGAGTCATCTACAACATACAGTTTAAGGACTGTAACAGCCACTATGTAGGACAGACAGGGAGAAGACTAGCAGAGCACATCAATGACCAGCAACTAGCAGTCAGAAGACATGATGAAAACTCTTTAATCTCACAACACATGGACAGTCTTAACCATAATTTCAACTGGGAAACTGTCAGCATCTCAGACCAAGCTAAATCCAAAAATTTCTGGAAGCTTGGTATTCAGACAAGTCAGCCATCAATAGGCACATAGATATAAACAACATTTACACACTATTCAAAAGAGACAATAAAAAGGAAACAAAAAGACCAGAGCACTTCTTCGCCAGCAATCAACACCCAGATAAGAAGGGATTAACACCAGACAAACAATCAAGCAGTAAACTATACCCTAATCAAGGAACTACCAACTCAGACAATCAAGCAATAAACAACAGCCTAATCTAGGAACTGCCAAGAAAAAAACAACTCCCCCACCAGCACTGACAGGGCAAGCTACTGTATATAAACAGAGAGCAAACACCACTCCCTTCCAGCACCGAAGATGTTTCCTAGACGGGTAACGAAACATCTGCAAGAAAACAACCAATCTCAGAGAACACCAAGGACTCCATGGGATATCTTCTCTCAGCTCTACTATGCCCCCAATGATCCCTATGCACAGCCCAATTAATGTCTTACGGGGAAAGTATCTGTCCTCTCCTCATTTTTAACCTGTTCTTAAGATTTTTTATTTATTTATTTGATTTCTTCCCCGCCCATCTCTCCCACAATGGGGGACTCTGAGCAACTTACAAAAAACATTAAAACTATAAATATATATAAATTACATAATACATCTAGAATTCAGAACAATACTAAAAAAAGAAAATCCAAGAAGATGGGAAATCGGGCCAGGGACAGCCAGCCACTATGGGGCTAGCCATCTCCCTGCTTGAGGTATTCCCTCCCCACCCCAGGCCCAGTGAAAGAGCCAGGTCTTCAAGGTCCTTTGGAAGGCCAGTAGTGAGGGGGCCAATTGCACTTCCGGGGGCAGAATGTTCCAAAGAGCGGGGGCTACCACAGAGAAGGCCCCCCTTCTGGACCCCGCTGATCGAAGTTCTTTTACTGAGGGGGTCCGAAGCATGCCCTCTCTGTGTGATCGGGTGGGACAGGTTGAAGTCATAGGGGAGAGGCGGTCCCTTCGGTAACCTGGCCCCATGCCATGTAGGGCTTTAAAGGTAATAACCAACACCTTGAATTGGACCCGGAAGCAAACTGGTACCCAATGCAGCTTGCGGAGCAACGGTGTTACATGGGCCCTTCTTGGGGCTCCAAAAATAGCCCGCGCGGCCGCATTCTGGACCAGCTGTAGCTTCTGGACACTCTTCAAGGGTAGCCCCATGTAGAGTGCATTGCAGTAGTCTATCTGGGAGATAACAAGGGCATGAGTGACTGTTTGAAGGGCATCCCGATCCAGGAAAGGGTGTAACTGATGCACAACCTGAAGTTGTGCAAAGGCCCTCCTTGCCACGTCTGCCACCTGCTCTTCAAGCAGGAGCTGTGAGTCTAGGAGGACCCCCAAATTATGCACTGGGTCTGTCTGGGGTAGTGCCACCCCATCAAGCACCAAAGATGACAAAGTCCCGGATACAGAGAAGCCATTGACCTCTGGCTCCTCTGTATCCAGGATGTTGTTGTCTTGTTGTATTCTGTGTGGCATCATCATCATCATCATCATCATCATCATCATCATCATCTCTTGATATCTGTTGCAACGAGTGGCAAAGAAATTACTGTAACCAAATAAAACCTACCAACTCTTTGTGTAGTAATACTTCCTTTGTCTGAGTTTCACCTTTTATCATTTGGCCCATTGGATTCTCAGGGAGTAACCAGCATGTGCCCATCCAAGCAGCATAGCTGGTGTATGAATGGTTGCAGCCTCATCCTTTGATCAAGGTGGGCTCAGCCTCCCTGCCAGCCTTTTCTGGACAAACTTGCTGAGTCTGTTTTTAGCTTAGCTGAGGAGGCAGGTATGCTGCTACTGGAGTAACCCAGCATAATCTTTATGGGCAGAGGGAGCAAATGTTGAAGAAGTATGAAGCATGTTTGAATCCCAAATCCAGCAGGGTAAGTTTGGTAACCCTTGGTATAATCCATACAAGCTACTTGAGGTAGATCAGTATTAGTTCTAGGTTTCAAAGTAGGCTTGGATCTGAGAGGCAGTGAATTGTTTTAAGACAAGTTGGTAAGTTCATAGTTGAACTGAGATTTGAATTGGGAATGTCTTGGCCCAAAGTGACATCTTCAGTCAGTCTTCCTGGGTTTCCTATTTGTAAAATAATGCATTGCACACCTGTCGTGGTGAAAAATTTCTTTTAGTTCCATTCCATTGAGTTTCATTTAATTATTTTTTTGTACTGCATGCACATGTTTTCTGATTACCTCATTAGCCTAATTAATACATCCAATGAAGCACATTTTTCAAAAGAATGATGACACTAAAAATAAACTAGTTCTATATTTGAAGTGCCACAAGACGGTTATTATTATAATATCTTGAGCTGTTGTACTTTCCTGTTGGTAGAAAGAGTTTGCCAGCTGTTAAACTGTACCTTTGAGAATTAAGGAACTTTCTTTTATACCAAGGTCAACCCAGCAATTTCTAGGTTTTTCCATTTAGCAAATCTGATCTCAGTTCTGCCTGAAAATCTCAGCAAGTCATTCCAAATTTGTGACCTTTAAATAATCATAGAAATTAAGAACTACCTTTTTGCTCTGGTCTGTTTTTATTCTGCATTCTGATCTATTTTTATTTTATGTTGTCTTTGAATTGGGGATTAAATATTAAGATTAGAGGTAAATGCTGAAGCAGTATTTTCAGCACTGCTCTAAAGATTATTTTTAAGTTTAAATTGTCTCTCAACAGCTCTTGCAGTCATTGTGTACCACTTGAGTGAGAGAATGGCATAGTACAAATAGGTCTATTGCTCCAGTCTTAAACCTCTTCTGGAAGCCATTCCAGATACAAGAGCTGAGTGCCAACACTTAAACCACAAGGACTGTGATATGGCTTGACACTAGGCTGATTTGTGTTCAGAATATCATCAGTGATGACTGCTGCTAGAAAAATGCATTTTTCAAAGTACTTTGTATTGAAAGATGTCAGCCACAGCAGTTAAAAATAATAAATTAGTAGCTTTTCTCTTACATTATTTCATTGGCAATTTAATTTCCTTTGTATGATTAAAAACAATGATTACATTTTTGTTATTTTCCCTGTTTCTACACACAATAGAATTTCTCTTTTTGTTGTACACATGGTGAAAAGCAAATTTTGTCATACGTATGTACTAATTTCTACCTGTATCATCATTGTTACTGCTGTTATAATTTGGTATTGTAAATTTAAAATCCTTGTTTTAGCTGGCATAGTCAATTGCCCTCAGCTTGTTTTGCTTCATAGCAGTTGGCATTTACAGCCGTACTTCCTTTGAACCTGAAGATTGCATAGAGCTGTCACTTTTAATAATCAGTTCGATGAGAGCTAACAAGGTTATAACTAAAACAGGACCACATAAGTGAAATATCATTACATTTAGGAAAGCCTAATGGTTTTTAGAAGTACAAAAATAGTTATTGAAAAATTTCTCAGGGAGAATCCAGGCTAATGAGTCCTGGTGCTTACTACTAAGGCATGGTGGTTGGAGCAGAATGGGATACCATATCATGGAAGATATAATGTTTGACTGTCTAGAACTCTTAACATTGTCAACTGTTATTTGATACTAGGATTTGTTTTAGGAGCTACTGACTTACCCATTTCATCTCTCTCTTTTTCTCTCTCTCTCTCTGCAGGGACAATGAGTAATGGTATTATAAGAAAAACAGAATTATGCCATTCTTAACTGTTATTGTTTTCTTAAACTCAGAAGTTCTAGGTATCCTGTTTTTTCTCATAAAGCTGAAACTCTACCTTGTAGCTTGCACACATTGTGTCTATGTTCTCATTCAGCTACCTACCACTATTTTAAGATAGCTTTCCCGATTTATCACTCTCTATTCACATAATAACCAGTATCTCAATTTATATTTACACTGAACTCAACTGTATGACTTCCCCAAACATCCAGTTTAGAAACTTTGCAGTAGTCTGGGTAAAGTAGCAGCAGTAGGATCTTCAGAAATGCGGAAGATATTAATTGGGAGTGCTTTTCTCTCTATAGGCCTTTAGTTTTGTGACATCTACACCCTTTTTTAAGATTGTATTGCTTTAGTATACAGGAATTTTTTCTTAGAAAGAAAAATGTTATAATACACATAGAAAATAACCCAGGTTTTAAACACATCATTAAACTTTGACTACATAAAATAATATTGATCGGCCAGTCCATTACAGTGATGAAGAACTACTTTATAAACAGAAAGGAAATGCATATTATCAATCCAAGATTATTAATCCAGGGTAGCACTATCTTTCCATTGAGGAAGAATAATTTGTTTTGTTACCCCCCTTATTCTTCATATAATCATAACTCCCAAATTTGATGTACATGTGTATTTGAATTGTGTATATCTTTAAATCATATTCTTCCCAACACAATATTAACAAACTTATGAACATTTAATCAAACCAGGATAATAGTGAGACAAGTCCATGGCATACATGTAAGCATCCCCTCCATCGTTTTACATTTGTAGTATAGTGAGACTGACAGACAGCATCTTTTTAAACATTATTTGAGGTGTGTACTAAATATGAAAAGAAAGTTACGTTGGTCTCACTTTAAAATCATAAGATATAGGATTCTGTAAAACCCTTATCCATTGATTTCTTAATATGTGATATTTCAATTCTTTATTCCATATTTCTTGCAAATAACTAATGTATACTGTATAATATTGTAAAAACTGATAAGCGGTACGTTGATCTAAAACATTAATACCCTGTTAGCCCATGATTTCCAAAGAAAAGTTTTACTTGCAATCTTCAAATTGAAATTATTCTGCAGTGTATACTTTTTGTGTGAATATGGATCAGAATTCTATTTCTATCTCAGCATCTTCTAAATATGCTTTGTAGTCTTTAATGTTGGATCTCCAATCAAATTGTGACTAAAAAAGAAGCTAAGCGATGCTATCATATTAAATAATAATGAGTTGTGCTCATCATAGTTTTTGAACTTGATCACTTCACAATTCCATAAGAAACTAAAGTAAAAATTTAGACCTAGTCATTAAGCTGAAAATTATGGAAGTTAAGACCCTCTTCATAGTATAGTAATAAAAATTAAGAAAACCAAGGTGTTTTGTCTTTCTCATAAACCCCTCTCCCCCCAATAATTTATCAATCTGTTTGAAATAGTTTAAGGGCATGGGAATACCTCTAATTATGTATATCAATTGTGAGATATTTTTACATTTATCTTTCCCTGTAAGCTCCTTGGAATTTTTGACTATCCATTTGCATCACTGTAAATCCAATATAAACAATTTGATACATTTACATTACAGAAGTAGAAAATGTCTGTGGAATAATATACCAAGATATTTAAAATAATTTAAACAACTTAAACTCTAATTTTATGGCTTTCTGTTTTCTATGAGTGTTTTTCTAAGCATATGAGATTTATTCCAATTAATCAAATGACCTTATAATTTATCAAATGGTTGTAATACTTCAGTGTATTGCTATAGGGTATTCATAGTTACTAATTATTATTAATATTATTATTACTAATTGTTATTGTTGCTGTTGTTATTATTGTATTTAATTGCTATCCTGAAAAAAATAGGGCCGCTTTTTCTTGTAGTAATTGCTGGTATTACTGTAACATGACCAGATATTATATTTCAACTAAGGATTATTATACCAAAAATAATTAAATCAAGAATATAACAGATGTGTTTTTCTAAACAAGTATACTCTTGGTATGAAGGATGTAAAGGTCATAATACAGCCACTGAATAATAATCCAACATACAAATTTGTAATGCTTTATATGTATGGGAATTGTAGCTGGGCCAGTATTCCAATTAAATTTAGCTATTAAAACCTCCAGTCATTATAATCTAGTCCACAGCTGAAGTAAACTATTATTCAAAATACTTGCATAAAACTTCCAGATGATCTTTAGTAGGACCATAGTAATTAATAAATGCAAGAAGATTATTTAAACTTATTAAAAATACTTTCTGGATCACATATTTCTTGTACCATTACAAATTTTAAAGATTACTTAATCAAACCTGTTATACTCCTAGCAGATTTTGGGACATACTAATATATACATGATCAGTTCATCTTTTGCAGAGAACTCTTTCATGTGTAAGAACATGTTTCTTGTAAAAATGTAACTTTAGCTTTAAATTGCAGAGTTTAATAAGGGCTCTTCTATTCCACCAGACAAAGACATCATAAGTTTGAAAAAATACACATTAAAAATCAGTACTACTGTAGGGTTTGTTTTTTTACTTAGTTGAACCAAATTTTTTGAATACAGTGCTGTCTCTGCATCTCTGGCATGTTGTTTGTCAGACGTTTCAAGATGAGTAAGTAATTCTTACTTCATCTGAATTGCCACCAAAAGTGTTTAATTTCATTGTTTTCTGATCTAATGAATCAAGTCTTTGCTTTATCTCAAAAAAGTTCTGTTTTACATTAGTCAGTAAAGCTTTTATCTGCACAAAATTCTGTCATTCTAAACCATGGGAAAGGACTTTTAAAGTGGTAAGCAGCTCCACATAGCTCTTTCTTATTGAAACACGCACAGTAGATTTCATGACAACCCAAAAAATTGCTTTGTCTGGTGAGATCCATGATATTATCTAAGAGATAAATGTGAGAGCTGGAATTCTGGAATTATTCTAAAGAGACCTTTTGTTTAATGAAATAGTTTGAAATCTAAAATGGGAATAGTGCTTTCATATTTCCATGAAATACTAAGGCAAACTGGGCAAACTTTATTTTTAAAATGAGTGCTTGATATACTGATACAACTAAAAAACCCTTCCTCACTAGCCTTTACAGGTGGTTTCTATAGGTTTGTACTTGTAATAAAAAGTAACTCCAAAGAGATGCAGAAAAAAAAAATGAAGGAATTGTAGTCTTGACCCTCCATATTGGGCCAACATCACTGTTGTATATTTTAATGAGTAGTTTTTGCATAATTAATGTTTTGGTTAATTGGCATAGTAGTGGCAGTATCTTACTGCACAATAAAGTTAATGTCACTAAACATTTTCAGCATAGGTCTTCCTAGGCAAATTGATGCTTACATTGCTATCTATGTTGCAGAAACACTAAAATTATTGGGAAATGATCCAGGTCAGTGTAAGATGGGACAGCACAGTTGCTAGGGTAAGACTGCCAGCTCTCTTTTATTTTAAGGTAACTCTCCTCTATTTCATAGTGATCCAGTTTCTCATTGAGATGTTCTTTATTTCAGACTGTAGCAATTATGATGGTAAAACACAGACAGAATCAGAGCTGGTAACAGCCTTTATTTAAATGTTCTCCTCCTTTAAGTATATCTGAAAGAAAGAGAAAGAAGCTTAGTATAATACAGAGGAGACTGACTAATTTTCTATTATTAACAACTGAACCATGTAATTTTCAAAGGCAATATTCATTATACATTTTTCTTCTGGAAAATATATTCTTGTCCAAACTGAAATAGCACTTTATTTAGGAGCTCAGTATACTGCTAATACTGTTTCATGTCTAAAGGAAAACTATACAAAATTTGACTTTTTAAAAAAGATATTGAGGCTGATTATTGTAAACAGTAAAATGCTTGTTGGATTTCTGATATATCTCTGTCCTCATATTTCCTGAGCTGCTCTCAACCCCTTTATCTTGGGTTTTTTTGTACTTCCTGTCTCTTTCCCTGGCAGTTTTTAGTGCTCTAAAAATGTATGCCTCTTTAGAAATGGAGTTGTATGAGAGACAAATGCTGCCATCTAAACTTCTGCTTCAAGATTTGAATTTTGTTTTGAAAAGTAATGCACATTAGACATTGCGTGCTACATAAATGTCGTAAACTGATGCCCTAATAAGGCTGACATGTGTTTTTTACATGACTGCAAAGCTTATTTTTGCTTTTTCTATTGAAAAGCCTGCCCTTTTGTGATTTTCTGTCCTTTTAAATGGCAGTTGTCTAGTTGTTTAATGCTGTCCTGCCATCTAGTGGCAAGCATGGAACTCACAATTTGTTTTTCTTTAAAATTCCTGATGGTTGTGTATATTAATTATTTTTAAACCCAATTTTATTAGAACAATTTTATATAACATTGTAAAGAAAAAAACAGCAAAAAAGAAGTAGAAAAATGCCACCCACAGTTATCTGTGTATCCAACAATTCACAAATAAAATATTTGAAATATGAGTGAAATACATCCGTCCAGGTGTCTCCTCCAGACAGCAAAAATCCAGGAGCATCCCATTCAAAACTGGTTGCCTGTTGCTGGGTATATTGGTCAGCTTCCAAATGAACTGCTGTACTGTATTTTACCAGTTAAGTTTCAGATTGTCCACACTAGTTCATCTGAAATCTGGACCTATACACCTGTTTAGGAGTTCAGCAGTGGGAGAAATAGGTAGTTTAGCACATTGACTACACTGAGGCTTGAAACTCTCAGTGACTTCTTTCAATGGTTTTGTACATGTGGAAGTTGATTTGGTACTGTTCTGCATTAAAAAGGACAATAATCTCTCTATTGTTCCCATCAATCTTAAAAAGGGAGAATGAGGATTCATTGTTGTTGTTGTGGTGGTGGTGGTTGTTGTTATGTGGTGAGTCTCTAAGCCATGGAGTTTCCAGGCTGACATACAGTACTCTGAGACCGCAGGCCTGCTTAGCGTATATAACATTAATGCATCAGTCTCCCTCTCCCTCTCCCTTCCTCTAAACATAAATAGGTATCAGACTGCTAAGATTATATAACCTTAATTTCTCTCCACATTGTGATTCAGTTTTTAAACAGTGAATTAAACCTAGACCATATGGAATCATATTGTCCAGTCAGTAAAAAGCTAATTCAAAGGCCGAATGTTGCCAAATTTCATTAAGCCAGGATTATACTCTGTGTACTCATGGAAGAATGCTCGCATCCCAGTCACCTTTTGGGGCACAATTCAGGTGTGATATATTCAAAGTTCATAGATTAAAAGATTCCAAATTTTGTGGATACAGGTTAACAAAACATTAACATTTTAACCTTTAATACCCTTCAAAGAACCTGTTTCACTGTAGCATTAATATCTAACCCGTAATATAGGCCCCAAAGTATGATATCTACCTATCTTTAAACATAGACAGACACATGTACACAAACATACACTTCAGCTTCTGAGCCAGTAGACTCAGACTAATCCCCAGTGTGATGTAGCCTTACACCGACACGTCACATGTTCGATGATTTTGCTTTTGAAACAAATGAGAGGCACCAAACGTTGGTGTTTTTTGTTCCCTTAAGTTCTGACTATATATCAGCTGAGCTTACCTGAAGCTCTGGTAACAGTCAGTGGCAAAAATATGCGAAAACTGGAAAGGGCAATACCTGGATGGACAGGTAGAACTTACAATTTTCTGCCCCCAGCTTGTACTAATTGTAGCTCTGCCTGGATCATGAGGACCTTGTACTGGTAACTCATGCCGTCATCACTTTGCAAGTGCATTCTACCTGGGCCTGCCTTTGAAGCCTGCAGTAGGTACAAAGTACTCAGTTACTGGGGTGGGATAGAGTGGGTGGGGGGTGTCACTGTCAAAAGCACCTTGTACCTGTGTTTTGATCCTGTAGCAGGGTGTGATGTCCAGATTGGGACAGAGAGGGCAGATCTGTTAGGCAATGGAGGAGGTTGTTGGTGTTGTATTTGTGCTATGTGGACTGGAGGTGCTATAACTCCAGGAGGAGGAGGAGGAGGCTGCTAAGTTTGCTCCAGTTGTTTTTTTATATTTTTACCATGGATGTTTTACATCTTTTTGTGGATGCTTTATTGTTGATTGACATTGTAAACTGCTGTGAGTCTGTACCTGATTTAGAGATATATAAATAGAACAAACAATGTATAACTTTTCCAAATATGCATCCTATTGGAAAGCATCTTTCTGAAATACCTACTTTTTAAAAATGAATTTTTGAACAGAGATGGTGATTCCATTCAGTGCTGCTTGTCTGTGCTATACAACAGTGTTTCTTAAACTTCTTTCTGTCAGGACCCCTTCCCACTTTTAAAAATTATGGAGGATCTCAAAAGAGTTTTTGTTTGTATGGGTTATATTTATTGATATTTACTGTATTAAAAATTAAAATAGACCCATTCACTGCCATTGCTGCTTCTTGCGATTGTTTGATGGAATTTTAACATTGTATTATTTTTTAATATAGGCTGGCAAATAATTTTGATTTGCGGTCATCAGTCCGTCACAATCATGTTATTCTGGAATGTTTTTCTGAATGCTTTACATTTCATTCCTAAGCAAAACTTTAAACTTGATTATTTCTTGATGGTTTCAGCTGCTGATGTATGATCAGAATGAGTGGATTAGGGGAGAACATCTTGGACAGTATGAACAGTGACTCAAGAAAACGCAAACCATTGCCCTGTGATATTGCGGGACCAGGGTAAAGTATTTTCATGTTTTTTAATAGTTACTAGAACATAGTGAATGGTGTTTTAAGTATTTAAAATTGAGCTGTGTGTTAACATTTAGCATCAGATTTTAGTTGATGACATACTTAAAATGCTGAAATGATGTCAACCCCACAGTATTGCAAGAAAAAAAATTAATTTAGGAGGAGGAAGAGATTGTTAAGTATGTAAATCAGGTACATGTTGTTTAATTCAATAAAGCAGGACTAGGCAATCATTTTTCTATCAAGGACTTGATTCGTCAAGGGTAATTTGTTGGGACACTCTCTTCTCTCCTCTTTTTTCCTTTTTCACTCTCGTTATTTTTCTGGCACCATCTTGCAGCTGCAAGAAAGTGACATACTGCTCTTGCCAGAAATCTGAACTGATGTAAAATTGAGGCCATGGACCACTTCACATTAGAAATGGGATAGCAGGCTGCCTCAACTCTGCAATAAATTAAAAGTAATATAATGAAAAGTCATTCACTCTCTCTCTCTCTCTCTCACACACACACACACCCACACAGACATTTCTCTACCCACTTCCATCTCAGCCCAATTTTCCATTTTTAGGATTGTACCCATGTCTTGGTTTCTGCCTTTTAATGATTTTAGCTCCTCTCCTCTCCTCTCCTCCCCTCCCCTCATCAACCTTTATTTAATACAAAATTAC
Organism: Python bivittatus; assembly: GCF_059951505.1. Lineage (NCBI taxonomy): Eukaryota > Metazoa > Chordata > Lepidosauria > Squamata > Pythonidae > Python > Python bivittatus. Next base: position 84,417,612 of record NW_028277098.1, read on the forward strand.
CCTTGTAACCCTTGGTGTTTGTGAGTAGTAATTTTTATTCTGATGTCATCCTAATAGAAATAATATCTACATTGCTTTCTTTCAAGAACTTTATTTTTCCCTGTAACACTTTCATTCCTGTATTAATTTTTAATTCAACCTTGGAAAACATTGTTGTGAGTTCCTATTCAGTTTTCCTCAAAAACATTTTTGAGAAGTGAAGTGTAACATTCAGCCACTTGACATCCAGTTAGGAAATATGAATGGGGCCATGAGAGGGTACATTTCCAAAGAGTTAGATGTGACTTACTGAGTTGCAGTTATTTAATGCATTTATACTTTTATGTGTACTTTGTCCAGGTTGCCAGGGTAATAAAATCAAAAGCACATACACTTTTAATTTAGCAGTTTGATTAATATATTTTATGAAAGGAAATCATATGACCAGAAGCCTTAACTCCATAAAAACTCTCTCTCTCTCTTTAAGTCTCGTATGCAGTGGAGAGAAACGACGACGTGAACAGGAAAGCAAATATATTGAAGAACTGGCTGAGCTGATATCTGCTAATTTGAGTGATATTGATCATTTCAATGTCAAACCAGATAAATGTGCAATTCTAAAGGAAACAGTTCGGCAAATACGTCAGATAAAGGAACAAGGCAAGACTGATTCTTAAACTATATAAAAATATCCTTTTCTATTTAAAAATCATGTTCCAGTAGGCATGGAATCTTATTTTAGTTTTAAAACAAGAGGCACATTTCTATTTTCTGTTAAATATTTAATTGCTTAAGCGAACATTAACAACAAGGATACTACAAATAAAATAATCAAAGGATTGACTGACATTTTCTAAAATGAATCATAATTTTACATGTATTATATGCTGTTAGAGTCAGTAAAATAATAGATTGGTTAGGGGTAAGCCATATTGTCATAGAATCACAGAGCTGGAAGGAACCATTTAAGTCCCTTCCATGATTTTTTATTGTATTGTAAGTGTAAGGAAGGAAGTAAAGAATATAGAAGAGGTCATGGAAGAAATATGTGGGCCTATGGCACTCTCTTGAAGTTGCCATAACACAGTTTTGGATTTTTTCTTCCCATTTAAATACTTATCTAATCTTCATTATCAAAAAATGTCATGGTTAAACTGCATTTATTTTTCCTGTATAGAAGGGAGGGAGCAGCCTGAGAAAGCTTTCCTCCTTTAGTATGGAATAAAGATGAATATTGTGTAGGTCCCAGCGTTATTTCCTCAGCTATGTTAAATGCTTATTAAACATTTTAAAGCATAATAATAGTAAGTAATAGTAGTAGTTAAATTTGTATATATCCAGTGCCATGCTTATACATAGTGACATGTTCGAGACTTGCTTTTCAATTTCAGGAAAAACAGCATCTACTGATGATGATGTTCAGAAGGCTGATGTATCTTCAACAGGACAGGGTGTTATTGATAAAGATTCATTGGGACCTCTCCTCTTACAGGCAAGTGAACAGGCTATTCTAATGTTAATACTGCTACGATAGCATAATCCTGGGGAATCTTTAGCATAGCAGAAACCTCTATATTTGTTACTGTATTTGTAGTTATTAAACAGCCATTTGGGATTTTTTCTCCATTCCTAGAAAATGAGTAATGTACACTTTTTCCAGTCTGATGTCTACAAGATATGTTGGAGTGCAATACTTGTAATTCTGAATTAGCATGGTTTTTGGTCCATCTCTCTGGAATGTATTGGAGGACATCAGGTTTGGAAAGGATGGGTTGAGTTGGAAGTTGCTTCTAACAATAATCTTCCAAGAGCAACACCAATACTCTTCTGTTACAATAGATTCCCACTTAGATTGTAATTCTTAGTACCCTTATTTGGAAGTAATTCCACTGAATTTAGTGGAGCTTACCTCCTAAATAGGTATAGGATTACTTACCTGTATACATGCATACACATCCATCATGTTATTCCTTTTGAGGGTAAGCAATGTTATACAGAGCCCAGAAAAAAGGTAAGAAATAGTAAGCCAAAGAAATTAAAAGCATGGGTTGAGAGAAAGATTAGGAAACAGCTAAAACTAATTTATCCCAAAATAATTTACTACACCTCTTCATTCCTTTTTGTTTTTACAGACTATTGTTCCTTTTATCACAGCCATACACTGCATTATATATTACCTTTTTTCTTTAAACTTTTCATCTTTCTCTTTACGAAGAACTCATCAATTCCATCCATCCATGACTTTCTATATCATTCCATACTTCTCAATGCATTTGCTGTTCCTTTATATATGTTTTGCAATTTGATCCTCATTCATTCTCTCTGTATGACCCAATCCCCTGTATCACATTCATTCAGAATGCTACACAATTTTTTTCCCAATCTCATCTCTGGTTTTCCATTGTCACTATTCACTGGACTGTAACATGCAATCTTTATCATTCTATGGATTCTTGCTTTCATATGCACCCATGATAAGCTATTGGTACTTAATGACATATCTTTTCATTCTTTTATTCATAATTAAATCCACACATTCACTTCCCTACAGATATTCATCAGACTATTCAACTCAGTTATACCCTTCCCTCTTTCTCTTAGCTTCACAGATATGAAACATACCTATTTTTTCTTTAATCCGTTAATTCATGCTCTTTACTGTTTATTTGTTTTACATTGCATGTTACAGTCTTCCATATGGTATGGTTGTTACCAGATTGGCCCAGAGATACTGACCTCTGCTGCCCATTATGGGTTTGAGTACAGTACATAATAGCTATATATTTATATATAATGTATATTTAAATGCCTCAATACTAGCTTTCCATAACTTTGTTTCTAGGCATTAGATGGCTTCTTATTCGTGGTAAATCGAGATGGAAACATTGTATTCGTATCTGAAAATGTCACTCAGTATTTACAGTATAAACAAGAGGACCTGGTTAATACAAGTGTTTACAGTATCTTACATGAGGAAGACCGGAAAGATTTTCTTAAAAATTTACCCAAATCTGCAGGTAATAAAGCTTTTAATAATCACTGGACATGTCAAATGTGTAAAATCATCATTTTTTAAAAAAACTAACTTTTATATTTAACTTTAAACAATAGTACAGTATTAACTTTAAAGTACCTCTTCAAATTTTCATTCACATTGTACCTTAATATGAACATTTTTTCCAGCAAAATGCAGTATTATGTTTAGTCAAATTATACTTGGGTCTCTGTAACTTCTTGAAAAAGATTGTTTATATAATTTAAATTGTTGTTCCACGTATAAACTCTATTCCATATCTAGCTTAGAGTTTTGAATTGAATTATGGAGACCCTAGTTCAAAACTCTCAACTTTCTCAATCCACCTCATAGGGTTGTTGTGAGGATAAAATTAGGGGATTCCTCTATCTAAAATGCTTTGAGCTGTTACAGAAAAAGTAAGTATATATGTGGGAAGTAAACACACACTGTTCATTAATGGAAATTGAAGCCGTTGCTGCTCAGTTCACTTATCTTAAATATATTATTGTGTGGATTCTGTCAAAAACTGACTTTTCACTCTTACCAAATTTTGCAGAACATACCATCAAACAAAGTTTTGTTTATTTTTCTGCAATAGATGTCTAATAACCCATCTTAATGCTTTAAGTAAATTTGGTTGAATCTCCTTGATGTTAATTATATTTAACTATTAAGTATGAAAAGATGCAAATTCAGTTGTGACCAATATTATTATTTATATCAGAATTAGGTTTTCATATATTGCTCTAGTTCCCAGAAATGATGCACTTTATGGCAAAAGGCATGTTGACAGGAATGGTTAGAAGATTCCGAACATTTTTTTAATGAGGTATTTAGTCCAAAATTTATTGTTTTTAAGAAAATGGAGAGAACTCTTTAAGGTTTAATAATTCACAATGATACACATTTCCTGATCAAACAGGCAAAGTGGTATTGACAGACTTTTGTCTATCATATTGTTTATCCATTTTTCATTTAGAATCCATTACCAAAAAAGTGTTCTTTTGTCATTTTGCTTAGGTGGGTCTTAAAAATTACTTAAATCTCCTGCACCATAATGATCCCAGGAAAGTGGAGGCAGTGCATATCTTGATTTGCCTGCGAATTAGCACTGTTGCCTGTGATTGACAGTACTGATAACATTTAAACAGTCCAGAATAGAAACGGGAATATTTGGACTGAGACTACTGTTTGATTGTACGTCCAGCTGCAAGATAAATTCAGGCAGAGTTCATGCTACAAACACTGATGATTGATATTAGAAGAGTCTTCTACCTTCTTCCTCCGTTTAGTAGACTTGTAACAGATTTTCTTTTTTTGCCTGCCTTCTGTATGATACCCCATGCATTAAGTTAGGTTTTTTTTGTTTTGTCCATAATTCTTAGCAACACAGAAATATTACATTCAATACCATGCCCTAACCCTAACCCTCCACAGTTCTAAGTAGCCAGTATAGCTGAATAAATGCAAAATTAAAATCATAATACCTTTTCTACCAGCATTACGAGAAGTTCTATTATATTTGTATGTTTTCTTTGTTTTTAGTGAATGGAGTTTCTTGGACCAATGAAGCACCGAGACAGAAAAGTCATACATTTAATTGTCGCATGATGGTGAAAACATTACACGAACTTCTAGAAGATATAGGGAGCAGTCAGGAATCTCATCAGAGATTTGAAACCATGCAATGTTTTGCTTTATCACAACCAAGAGCTATGCTAGAAGAAGGGGAAGGTAATGGCAAGTAATCTTTGCCACTTCAGTTCCATTTGAAGTGGGAAATCATCCATTTATTTAAATTTGTTCCATTCATTTCAATTTATACTGCAAAGTATCTTACACATTGAGCAGCTAAATGCTACCAGTTTTTACATCTTTTTAATAAATGTATCATAAAATATTTTTATTGCAGATTTGCAATCCTGTATGATATGCGTGGCACGTCGTATCTCTACAATAGAGAGGGTATTTTCCCCAAACACAGAGAGCTTTGTTACTAGGCACGATCTTTCAGGTGAGGATTCTACTTGAAAAAAACATCAAATATACATTTTAATGCAAATTATAGGAAAACATGCTTTGTGTAACTAATTGTCTTCAAGCATATTATTTATTTATTCAGTTACTCAATTTATGTGGCCACCCATCTGACATACATGACTCTGGGTGACACACAACTTTAAAATAAATAAAAATGCAATTGCTAAAATAAGATAAAATAAATAAAAATAAAATGAGAGTCAGTTTGGTGTAGTGATTAAGGCATCAGGCTAGAAAACAGGAGACTGTAAATTCTAGTCCTGCCTTAGGCACAAAGCCAGCTGGGTTACCTTGGGCCGGTCTTTCTCTCTCAGCCCTAGGAAGCAGACAATGGCAAACCACTTCTGAAATCTTGCCTAGAAAATTGCAGGGACTTGTCCAGGCAGTCTCCAGGAGTCAACACTGACTCAGAGGCGCAAATATATATATATAAAATGAACCAAAAATAAAACATAGGAGCCAGAGAATCATAAAAAGCCCTCAACGTTGTCAGAACACAGGATCCATCACACATCCGGGGCCCCAGACTTGAGTGCAGAACCAGGTCTTCAACGCCTTATGAAAGACCAGCAGGGTGGAGGCCAGCCTTATCTTAGAAGGGATGATGTTCCAGAGGGCAGGTGCCACAGGAGAAAAGTCTCTTTTTCAAGGCCCCGCCAGCTGATGTTTCTTGGCTGATGGTACCTACAACATGCCTCTCCTGCCAGATCTGGTAGAAACAATCAGGAAGAGACAGTCATATAAGTAACCTGGCCCCAAGTCATGTAAGCCTTTAAAGTTGACTACCAGCACCTTGAATTGCACCCAGAAGCAAACTGGTAACCAGTGTGGCTTATGGAGCAGTGGTGTCACATGTGCTAAATAACAGATGCCATTAACTGTTTGCACCACTGCATTCTGCACAAGGCAGGAGCCCATAAGGCAACTAATATTTCAGAATGTTTTTCTTGTAGTGTTTCAGGTTGCAGTATTTGCCTATTGTTTTCTGGGCTGAACTGAAATTGTTGGTTTCAAATCTTAAATGGTTTAGGACTCATTATTGAAGGAACTGTCTGGTTATATGAACTAGGCCACTTAAGGCCCATTTGGAGATGGCTTTGTTCTGTATTGCTTTTAAATTATGGAATATATTTTCTCCAGAACAACAACTGGCCTCCATTATTTTAGCTTAATAAAAAGTATCAGGACATAATTTTTATTCAGTTGATATTTTCTACTTATTTCCAGTATTTTATTCATTTAAAGTTCTATGCTTTGTTCATTAATAACATTGCAATGCATATTTCTATAAACTTTACCAACACAGTGGTCAATTAATTAAGTATAAAATAAAAAAGTAATTTCCAATAGTTTCTTTTTCTGTTTGGTAGGTAAACTTGTTAACATAGATACAAACTCCTTAAGGTCCATGAGACCGGGATTTGAAGATACAATCCGCCGTTGCATTCAGAGATTTTTATGCCAAAATGAAGGTCAGCCCTGGTCAAACAAGCGGCACTATCAGGAAGGTAAAATCTGGGGTTTCAAAGCCTTTGAGGGGTTAATTTAATGAAAAGGGGACATTCATTTCTAGGACCAATTTAAAACAAGTGAATCATTGTCTTGGAAGATCTAATTGGAACATGTATTTTCATATGAAGTATCAATTGATGTCTAATTACGTCAGATATGATAAGAAGATAAGCCTTTCTTCCACTGTTAAGGGGCAGAAATGTGTGATTGAAGCCTGACAGGCTTGAGGCACCCTTTTAGATCTTTGTTGTTGTTGTTCAGTCATTAAGTCGTGTCCGACTCTTCGTGACCCCATGAACCATATCGCACCAGGCCTTCCTGTCCTTCACTGCCTCCCTGAGTTTGCTCAGTTTCATGCTCATTGCTTCAATGATGCTATCTAATCATCTCATCCTCTGCCATCCTCTTCTCCTTTTGCCTTCAATCTTTCCCAGCATCAGGGTCTTTTCCAAAGAGTCCTCTCTTCACGTTAGGTGACCAAAGTATCTGAGCTTGAGCTTCGTTGCTGTCAAAAATATGTGCTGCTGAATTTCATCACTGCTGTCAGGTGATGCTTTGGGGTCATAAAATGGGTACTGGCAGATGACATATGTAGCTTGCAAATAGTTCCTGCTTGCTTTAATAAAAGCCTGGCCCCTCCAATTGAGAGTCTCTATTTCTGCAGATAAAATAGTATTACAATGAAACCTGGGCAAAATAGGGCTAGCTCTGTTGCCTATTGACATATATGCTGTCTTTTTTCCCCCAAAAATGTGCAAATTCATACAGTGGGGCAAAAAAGTATTTAGTCAGTCACCAATTGTGCAAGTTCTCCCATCATGTGCAAGATGAGAGAGGCCTGTAATTTTCATCATAGGTATACCTCAACTATGAGAGACAAAATGGGGGAAAAAATCCAGAAAATCACAGTCTGATTTTTAAAAAATTTATTTGCAAATCATGGTGGAAAATAAGTGTTTGGTCAATATCAAAAGTTCATCTCAATACTTTGTTATATATCCTTTGTTGGCAATGACAGAGGTCAAACGTTTTCTGTAAGTCTTCACAAGGTTTTCACACACTGTTGCTGGTATTTTGGCCCATTCCTCCATGCAGATCTCCTCTAGAGCAGTGATGTTTTGGGGCTGTCGCTGGGCAACACGGACTTTCAGCTCCCTCCAAAGGTTTTCCATGGGGTTGAGATCTGGAGACTGGCTAGGCCACTCCAGGACCTTGAAATGCTTCTTACGAAGCCACTCCTTCATTGCCCGAGCGGTGTGTTTGGGATCATTGTCATGCTGAAAGACCCAGCCACGTTTCATCTTCAATGCCCTTGCTGATGGAAGGAGGTGTTCACTCAAAATCTCACGATACATGGCCCCATTCATTCTTTCCTTTACACGGATCAGTCGTCCTGGTCCCTTTGCAGAAAAACAGCCCCAAAGCATGATGTTTCCACCCCCATGCTTCACAGTAGGTATGGTGTTCTTTGGATGCAACTCAGCATTCTCTCTCCTCCAAACACGACGAGTTGAGTTTAGCCCAAAACATTCTACTTTGGTTTCATCTGACCATATGACATTCTCCCAATCCTCTTCTGGATCATCCAAATGCTCTCTAGCAAACTTCAGACGGGCCCGGACATGTACTGGCTTAAGCAGGGGGACATGCCTGGCACTGCAGGATTTGAGTCCCTCGCAGCATAGTGTGTTACTGATGGTAGCCTTTGTTACTTTGGTCCCAGCTCTCTGCAGGTCATTCACTAGGGCCCCCGTGTGGTTCTGGGATTTTTGCTCACCATTCTTGTGATCATTTTGACCCCACAGGGTGAGATCTTGCATGGAGCCCCAAATCAAGGGAGATTATCAGTGGTCTTATATGTCTTCCATTTTCTAATTATTGCTCCCACAGTTGATTTCTTCACACCAAGCTGCTTGCCTATTGCAGATTCAGTCTTCCCAGCCTGGTGCAGCTCTACAATTTTGTTTCTGGTGTCCTTCGACAGCTCTTTGGTCTTGGCCATAGTGGAGTTTGGAGTGTGACTGTTTGAGGTTGTGGACAGGTGTCTTTTATACTGATAACAAGGTCAAACAGGTGCCATTACTACAGGTAATGAGTGGAGGACAGAGGAGCCTCTTAAAGAAGTAGTTACAGGTCTGTGAGAGCCAGACATCTTGCTTGTTTGTAGGTGACCAAATACTTATTTTCCACCATGATTTGCAAATAAATTCTTTAAAAAACAGACAATGTGATTTTCTGGATTTTTTCCCCCATTTTGTCTCTCATAGTTGAGGTATACCTATGATGAAAATTACAGGCCTCTCTCATCTTTTTAAGTGGGAGAACTTGCACAATTGGTGGCTGACTAAATACTTTTTTGCCCCACTGTACAGGGAAGCTATTGTTTTTTTGTTGTCTTTCATGTGTATGTGTTTTAGGCAAAGGTTAGCAGGCAACAAACTTGAATCTTTTAATGTGTATCTTATTTTTCAAGCAACTATTTTTGTAACATGAAATATGAACAGGAAGGTGCTCTTCTAATAAAAATCTGTTTTTCCTAACAGCTTACATGCAAGGCATTGCTGAAACTCCACTATACCGGTTCTCTTTAGCAGATGGAACAATAGTGACAGCACAAACAAAAAGTAAACTATTCCGAAATCCAGTTACCAATGACCGTCATGGGTTTATCTCTACCCACTTTCTACAAAGGTAAAATTACTATTACATTTAGGATTTCCTTCATTAAGCACTTATTTGAGCAGAATTTGAGATATTAACATTGGTATGTGAATAGCCTAATAATTAAGTTCAGGTTCAGATAATGATTTTCATGGAAAAAGACTGCTTTTCTGTTTGTAAGCCAGGACAAATAGGAAAACAAGATGACCAGATAAGTCTTGCTAGGGAATGCATCCTTTCTTTTCAACACATTGTCTGCATGGCAAAGATGAGATGGTGTCTTATTTCATAGTAAAGTACATATGCAGATGATTTTTATTGAAAATTTCCACCCCTCAGTTACACCTTTGGCTGTAATCTAGTATTATCTAGTTGGTTCAGCAATGTGGATAATTAAGCAACTGGGTTTGTTCAAATCTTGTGGTTAAAAAAATCAGCAGTTGAATCTGAAGGGAAAAGCAGTTTTTCCCCATGAATACTACTTATTATCTTCAAAATGCTATAGGGTTTTGCTTAGAGGTAGTAAAATGGTAGTCCTGTGTGTTATTTCAGTGGGCTTCTGCAATATCTGAGGCTCTGTTGAGCTAATCTCAAGAGAATAGAAATGAAGAAGAAAATGTGCTTGCTTTTCTTCCTTATCCATTTTTTTAGAAATAGAACCCCCTGCAACTGCTGGCTTGGATAACATGTCATTTTGTGGGCAGAGAGTATAATCAGGGTTTGGATTCAATGGAATTACAGTCCCTCCCATGCCCACTTGGTACAGCCCGTTTAGTTTCTTTCTTTTGTTTTAAAAAATAATATATGCAATGAAGTTTTCAACTCTTGGCTTCTCCAGAAGGTTGGGACAGGGGACGTGATAGCACGTTCTTCATTACATCATCATACAAATGATACAATTTACAAATCCATCCCAAGAGCAGAGCATGCTTGTGTGCCTGGTATTCCTCCCCCCCCCAAAAGGGCCATATATTTCTACCCTAACTTGCCAAATCATTAGAGAGTCTCATGGCATTGAATGCCAGAAGGTATTGGTTTGTGTAAATTCCAATGAAGACAGAAATATTCTTTCTTTTCATCAGTAACAGTGTAATCCTGTATATATCTCCTTAGAAGTAAATTCAGTTTATTACTATGAGATTATGGTAATTGCTTTTACTAGTTAAGGGAGATTTGGTGTCCTGTTAATTCCTCCCAGCATGAAGATGTTCCTTTTTTCTTTATACAGAAATTAGTTTTGGCTAGATTATTCTCATTTTCCATATCTCATATCTCATTCTTTGATGACTTAAAAAAAGCAAGTGATATAGTTGCTATTACAGTTAGAGAACATGCCCCTGTGAAACTTACTGAATTTTTGATAACAGTTTAAATACATTGGAAGTGGTCTTTGAATATATCCTTAAGGAATAATACAATTTTTTGTATCTGTATCAGTTTTATTTTATGCCATTGTAAGAAATTTGAGGGTTCTTTGATTCACATAATTTCTTCTTATCCAATCATGCCTCCCTTTTGCTTTCAAGTTACAATATATATTAACATAGCCTTGGGGAAAAATATCAGTAATTAAAGATGTGAATGTGAGGTTGAATTGCACTCATAAAATTTGACATTTAATGAAGAACTATGGCTTTACTGAACCTAAGGTTGGCAAAAAGTATTATTTTATGTAGAAATTTATACTCCCAATGTTAAGGAATAGATTCAATATATATGTTTTAATCATTTTTTAAAAAATGTTGCTATATTCTAAAAATTAGAAGACGGAACAATGTGTTTCAGTGTTGTTTAGATTTAATAATAAGCATTTGTTATGTTTGATATCATATGGATCTTTTTTCTTAATATTTTTTTTCCCATTTCTAAAATTTTAATCACACTAATGTATGTAGTTTCTTACTGTATTAATACTAGTGTATTTGCCCTTTTTGTTATACTTTCCTAATAATTTTTTTAATTAAAAAGTTAAAACAATAATAATGAAAAACAATCAATTATCTTGTGTATCAAGCAGCAACCAATAACCCAGTCACAACCTTCCTACTGCAGGCAGGATCAGTTCAATGACATCAGACTCCCAAAGCCCCCTGAATAAGTAATTTTTTTAATGCTTTCCAAAAACCCAAAAGGAATGAGGCTGACCTGATCTCATGGGGAATGTGGTTCCAAAAAAGGGGGGCAGCAACTGAGAAGCCCAGTCCCCTTGTCCCTAGGGGTAGTGACCTGGAGGGAGCCTCCCCTTCTTGATCTCACTGGATGTGCAGAAGCCACTGGGAGTAAGTGGTGCCATTTGACTCATTTACCCATGAAAACCTTACATTATGGGATAATCCTATTTAAAAATAGTGAAGAAATCCATTTTCTGGAGACACTAAGCCACTGCCCCTCCTCCTCCTCCTCCTCCTCCTCCTCCTTATTATTATTATTATTATTATTATTATTATTATGGATGAGCTCAATTCTGAGGAAGCCATTTCTAAAATTTTACCAGAATTGAAAATTAAGTTTAATTTTCCACAGAGTGCTTCTTGGCATATTATTGAATTTTAGCATTTGTTGTTCTGTCTGTTTAATCCAGATGTATTTTTGCTTCTGAAGTTCTACAGTGGTTGGAGGCTTTGAAAGAATTAATTCTGGTTCCTTGGCCAATAACCCTTTCTTACAGGAAGTTGAAGAAAGTTGTTTTTAGTTGCTTATGTGAGCTCTTGAAAAATGAACTTGAATGTCCTACCATGGTAAACTTGTGGAGGTTTGCTTTAAATAATATGAAAGTCGTTTCCTCTGATCTTAACATGAAGTTAATGTGTTGGTTTTAGAGAAATTTTAAATAAGAGTTAGTTGCAATTACCTTCTTGCTGGAGATGCATCTCAGGAGTTGGAACAGTAATTTGTATGATTTGGACATGTCTTGTTACTGTCATATTTTGACCTAAATTCAACAAGATTGTTAATATAATTCTTGATTGATCATGTTTTTTTTGGCTATATCTTTAGTACTTGGAATCTATCAAGACATCAGGATTTTTGTATTTTGAAGACTTGGGGGCCAGGTAAAAAGGCTTAAGTAGAAGAGTAATTCGTTGGAAAGAGAAATCTACACCTGATTTGCAGCAATGGATTGCTGTTGATGTAATGATTATCAATTTTTGTTTTTACAAAGGAAAAGAAAGAAGAAATTCTAAGAAGCTGGTCAATTTTGGGGAGTTCTAATTATGCCATAATTTTTCAAGCGTTTTTTCTTTCCTTTTCTTCTTTTTAATGTTGAGATATTGAATTATATTGTTAACACTATTGTATGCATATTTTTCTTCTGTATGTTTAATATAACAAAATGAAAAAGTGGATTTGGAGTCTGATTGGTACTGTATTCCTGTGTTCAACTTTTCAGAGAACAAAATGGATATCGACCAAATCCTAATACAGTGGGACAGAACATAAGAGCATCTACAACTATGAGCACAAATTCATGTGGTGGTGTTATGAATATGATGACTGGGCAAAATATACCTCTTCAAAACAGGAACTATGGCTTGGGAGATCCTAACATAATGGGGCAGATGAGTGGTGTTAGATATGGAGGTCCAGGAACCATGGGATCAATGAACTGTGGGCAAGGAATGCAGTCTTTTCCTTATCAAACTAATTATGGATTAAATATCAGCAGTCCACCACATGGCAGCCCAGGCTTGAATGCCAGTCAACCGAATATAATGATATCGCCTAGGAATCGTGGGAGTCCAAAAGTGAATTCACATCAATTTTCTCCTGTACCAGGTAAATTGGTTTTTCTAAGTAATATTCCATTTCAGAATATAAAATGATATATTACCCGTTTATCTACTGAAGATTACTCTGAATTCTTACTGTAACTCAGTCTTTAAAAATATCCCTTGTAGTGTGTTGAAACATAAACCTAGAATTTGATTTACTCAAATTTATTATGACATTATTCTTTGTGAAAAACATTGCATGGAAAGTTTTGCATTATTTTCCCTTTTTTCAAATATTTATGAACTATTTCAAATATTTATGAATTATTTTTATTAAATACCTGGTACTTCACTAAAACATGTTAATAAATGCAGATATAGATACTTTCTCCAACATCAGTCTCACTTTCATATAGGTGTACACTCTCCAATGGGACCTGCCGGCAATACTAGCAGCAACAACTTTTCAAGCAGCTCTCTTAGTGCTCTTCAGGCCATTAGTGAGGGAGTTGGAACAACTCTCCTATCCACACTTTCTTCACCAGGTCCTAAACTGGACAGTTCTCCAAATATGAATGTTCCTCCACAAAGCAAAATGGGGAGCCAGGATTCAAAAAGCCCCCCTGGCATATTTTGTGAACAAAATCAAGTGGAAAGTTCTATGTGCCAGTCAAACAGCAGGGACTCTAATAGTAACAAAGATAGCAAAGAGGAGAGCCTTGAAGGTGCTGATCAGAGGGGACCAGCTGAAACCAAAGGACATAAAAAACTTCTTCAATTACTAACTTGTTCCTCGGAGGAGAGAGGGCAGTCAACCCTTTCAAATTCTCCCTTGGACTCCAGCTGCAAGGAATCTTCTACCAATGCTACAAGTCCTTCATCTGGTGTTTCATCTTCTACATCTGGAGGAGTTACTTCATCAAATATGCAGGAGAAGCATAAGATTTTACATAAGTTGCTACGAAATGGTAATTCTCCAGCAGAAGTAGCAAAAATCACAGCTGAAGCTACTGGTAAAGATCCATTTCATGATACTAACACAGTTTCCTGTGGCGAAGTAATGAAACAGGAACAGATGAGTCCCAAAAAGAAAGAGAACCATGCTCTGCTTAGATACTTGCTTGATAAGGATGATGGAAAAGACCCACTTTTAAAGGACATTAAACCTAAAATTGAAACTCTGGACACCAAGATGGGACAGTGTTGTAGTTCTGCCATACCTACATCAAGTAATGAAAAAGAGATGAAAATAAAGACAGAACCCACAGAAGAGGTAGAGTATGAGTATTCAAGTGTTAAGCAGAATCTGCTAAAATTCACAGGCTATTTTGATAAGCTGGGTCTTCTTGAAAATTCTAACAATCCATGGACAATTAAAACTCCAGAGGGAGTTGTTTTACATTGTTCAGCTTCAGTTCTTAACTTAGTTATATAACAGCAATTTTCTTTGTTTTTAGATTTTACATGCCTAGTCCCAGGTGGAACCAATTCTGAAGAGGCATTGCTTTCTGTATGAGAAAAGCTGGAATAACTCTTTTAAGTAGATGCCTCCCACCCATGGGATTTGAAGAACTTAGAAATAGTTCTTTTTTCTGAGTTATCCCTTAAATGGGTAGTGCGCATGGGTTTACAGAACAGTTCTTTTTATTCTTCCCAGTCAAAACATACTCTGCGATTATTTCTCCAGACTTTGTTTTTGTTGATTTAAAAGTTAATGCTAAGTCTCAGAGGTATATGTTTTTGAGTCTATATTAGCTTATAAAATTCACTCTAGAAATTTAAAAGCTAAATTCATTTTTAAAATGTTGATTTGCAGATGAGTGGCGATTTGGTGGATAATTTAGATGCAATTTTGGGTGATCTAAATAGCTCAGATTTTTGCAATAATCCTGTACCTACAAATGGAGTTAATATGGGGAATAAGCCACCTCTGTGCCAAGGAAGTACACCAATGGGTAAGGAATTATTTGTGCTCTGGGTTCACGAAATAGCTATTACATTGATTAAATGTCCTTTAAAGCAATTTTTAATTTAGTTTAGCTTAGTTTAAATGTCCTTTAAAACAGTTCCTTAGTTAAAAAAAAAAATCTCCTTCCCCTACAATAGTTTTGTTCTTCCCCTCCATTGCAGCTGGCAGATTGACACTGTTGATCAGGGAAGGTGGACATGGATCTGTATGGCTCTTTGTTTATGAATTAGTGAAATCATGAGAGTGGTTTATTTTTAATGTTAGATTGCTTATTACAGATAATCTCAATTTAGAAAAACAAGACAGAACAGAAACATGCACCAAGGTCCTACCTTAGGTAGTTTTAATTTTTTTCTTTCAGTAAAGCAGTGTCTTACATTTAATATGATGTTTTTACCTTTCTTTTTGTATATTAGTTTATTTTTGTAAAACTTTATAGAGTTGGATATGTAGCTGTAGAAGGCCATTAATACAAACCGTACAGATCCAAGGAGAAATATTTAAATTCATATATTGGAATATAAGATTTTTCTGGAGCATTTCACCATATTTCCTTAATAATAATAATTGAATACACATACAGACACATTTTTTACAGATAATGCATTTACAATTTCTTTTAATTTTTCAATAGGTGTCAGAAGTCCCCAGTCTAGGCAGACCACCCGCCCTCCTTTCAACAGAGCCATGTCTTTAGATAGTCCTATATCAGTGGACTCTGTCTCATCAGTGAGAAGTGTCAATTCATATTCCATGTTACAGAAGCAAAATATGGTGGCTGAGAGACCAAGAATGATTGAAAATCAAGAAAATTTTGGAGCCAATATGGGTTTGTTTGTTAATTCCCTTTTTTACCTTAAACAGTATCCCAGAATTTTAATAAACTGTATCTGTATGATCAAAAGATGATTTGCAATCTGCCAGCATACTGATATTGTAAACTGTAGATTGGTTGGTTTGAAAATTTGAGGTTTGAAGCAACAAATATTGACATGACTATTCCTCTACTGTGGAGGCCAGAGCATTTGGTGCATAAAGTGCAGAGTGGATAGAAGAGTGAAGCAGAAAATCACTTCTGAAAGATGGATTCCCTGTAAGTTTGAAACGCAGACGTATTTTGAACAAGTGCAAGTATGAATCATAGTTTAGGCTATTTGAAATGTACCCCAACCTAAAAGGTTTGGCCCTTCGGATGGAAATCTCTGCATATCTTACAAAATGTTCCTGTCCAGGAGTTTCCTGACTTTCATATGTTGGTAGTGCAGTTGGAATCCAGAGGTAGAAAAGCCATTGTGTAGTCTTTCCCAAATCTAAATTTTCAGTAAACTCTAGTTTCAGCACATACGAGGTTTGGGAAAAAATGCCTTAATATGTGCAATACTTTCAGTCCTGGCCTATAATTACAGTCTGGGGGTGGGGTGGGATGGGGAAGCAGAAATGCTTGTTTTAGCAAAATGGACTGTATTCTATATTTCTCAGTAAAAAAAGTAAAATTCTTTAAATATGTTAATTCTTCCAGGGGTGTCTAACAGAAATGTCTCTGTGAATCAGCATTCAGCAAGTGATTGGAGTTTACAAAATTCAAAACTGAACAGGATGGAACCTACAGCTTCTGGTTCAATGGCAAGGGCCGGGTCAGACTGCAGCCCTTCTCTTGCCAGGTCCTCCACGGGAGGATCCATGTCTGGCTTGCCCATGAGGTCAAATAGTATGCCTGGCACCAGATCAGTGCTCCAACAGCAAATGATCCATATGAGTGAGTTATTACAACTGCTAATTACTGAAACCCTTGGTTATTAGTATTTCAGATCTTGGGCACAGCCATAATTTCTGAAACTTCTTAAGATTTTCAGCAAGAAAAAGAAAATTATAAAAATGGAACTCTGGAATCCCCCTTCTCTTTCTATGCCCCCCCCCATATTTTTTTTCCCAGCCACTAATTGCCACTTGGATATTTTTATACTTTACTCTGGATGTTTTTATTCATTTATGTTTGGATCAGACTCTGAGACTTGTTATAATTTAGATCTAAATCAATTTGTACATGAAATATGCTACCATAATATATCTTGTACTGTGCTCTTTCAAAGGGATGTAACTTCAGTTATTTATTAATAACTATGGTGTTTTTTTTATTAAGATGGTTATATCACTGTTCAATATTTGTTGTTTCTGCAAATGAAACAATTGTGGATCATCTTGGGCCAGTTAAATGTTTGCAATTTGCAGAAAGCCCTTGAGCTGACTGGAAGAAGAATCCTGGTTTTGCTTTTTCTGCACCAGGTCAAAGTCCATCTTTCGTCTTTGATACCAAGTGAAACACCAATATAGCACATTTAAGTAATATAGCTGATTTAATTTGTATAGCAATTTTGAACTGATTTTACAAATTTTATAAATGTATTGTTTTGAATTTCTTTTATAGGGACAAATGATATTAATATAGGAATGGGAGGGAGTCCTTATGCACATCCAGGACCACCTAACCAGCCAAATGTATGGCCTGACAGCATGGTCTCCATGGAACAAGGACCTCAAGGTTTGCAAGACAGGTAATAATTGCTAGTTAGTTGATTACTTTATTGTTTGGCTACAGTCAAATAACAAAAATATTTTGATCAAACCAGAAAAAAGATTTCTCTAAATGCACACTAATTCAATGTATTACTTTATGAAGATTTTATTGTATGATAATTTATATTACATAGGATGGATGCCTCATCTTTTGAAACATTTGTCTATTGAATAGTGATTTTTTTCACCCTATTATGTATAGAAATGTTTGAAATGTATTCATTCATTCATTCATTCATTCATTCATTCATTCATTCATTCATTTGGCTGGTATGTCCATCCACTTGCCAGGTGACTGAGCAGTTACTGATTGATTATGTACCATCAAATTGGTGTTAGCTCTTACCAATGACATAGATCATCACCAAGATGATAAGATCTCCCAATGGTGTACACACTGCTGCTGTAATTGAGTCCATCCACCTTGCTGCTGGTTGTCCTCTTCTTCTCTTTCCTTCCCACCTTTCCCATTATGGACTTCTCAAGGGAGCTGAGGTTTTGCATATATCCAAAATGCAATAATTTGAGCCTAGTCATTTTTATCTTGAGGGAGAACTCTGGATTGATTTCTTCTGTGATCCATTTGTTTGTTTCTTGGCTATCCATGGTTTTCTCAAGAGCTTATCCAACGCTGAAGTTCAAAAGCATTAATACTATCTCCATCCTACTTCTTTAAAGTCCAGCTTTCACTTCCATAGGGAGTCACAGGGAAAACCCTTGCCTGTACGATTCTATAATCAATGAAGCACATATTGACTTTGTTTTGGTTATCCAGCATGCATCAGCAGTAATCTCTCATGTTCCTTGGACTTTTCTGAAAACAGCTGGAACATATGGCATCTCCCTTTCCATGTAGGGCTCTTGTTAGCATGTGATATTAAGGATATTGTGTGATAGTTTGTGTGCACTGTAAAATTTCCTTTCTTTGGTATTGGTATGTAGACTGAACTATTCCAATAGTTGGTCATTGTGTTATTTTCCAAATTTGATGGCATAGTGAGATTAGAACCTTTACTGATTCTTTTTCTGCTGCTTGCCATATTTCTGTAAATATTCCATCAGTTCCTATAGCCTTCCAATTAGTTATGACCAGAGTTCTGCTTTAACTTCAGTACTAGAGGTTCTTTTAAATAGGGAATGTCTTCTAAGGTATCTGTAAAGACACCTGCACCATACAGAATTTCAGTATATCTCTGATCTTTTTGAATAAGTTATTATGTGTCCTTGGCATTCTTTACCAGGCAATTTAAGGTTGGAACCTCCTGAGTTTGGAGATCTTTTGGAAAACTTTCCTTTTTTTTCCGTGTCTATTTCCATCTTTGATGTCTTTACAAATATCATTATACTGCTTCTTGTCTCTTCTTACTTCTCTCTGAAATTCTTTGATGAATTCCTTCTTGAGATCTTTGTCTTTCTTGGTTTTTTCTTCTTGGGATCTCTTCTCTTCTTGGCCATTTCTACCATTTCCAATTCAGTTTGCAGTCTTCAGTTTCTTCATCTTTGGCAGTCTGTTTTCACATTCATCCTTAACTTCTTTGATTTCATCCCATAGTTACTCTGGTTCTCTATCAATAAGGTTCAGGACTTCAAAGTCATTCCTGATGTTATTCTTGAAATTGGTGGGTATATGCTTAATATTACATGAGTAGTTTGTGATTTTTTTCCACATCAGTCCCTCACTATGTCTTTGCTGTTATTACTGAGCTCTTCCACCTCTTTGTACCAGTAATATAACCAATTTGGTTTCTTGTGCTCTGTCACATGATGCCCCTGTGTATAGGTGTCATTTTGGTTGTTTGAAGAATGTATTAGCAATGAAGAAATCATTGGATTGCAGAAACTGATTAGTCATTCTCCTGCTTCATTTCTGTTTCTTAAACCATGCAGTCCAACTACACTTTCCTCCCTAGTTAGTATATATATATTTGGATATTAATATGTCCAAATTTGGCATTCCAGTCTCGAGTGAACAAGCAGCAAATTTTGCTTTTATGTTCTGTTAATTTCAGATTGACTTTCACCATAAAACCTGCCAACCTCCTCTTCTTCTGCATCCATGGTTGGAGTATGAACCATCATATTAAAGGGTTGTCTCTGAAGTCTAATTAATATTATTTGGTCATTGACTGGATTGTACCCAAGTACTGTCTTTGCTGTATCCTTACTGAGTATGAAAGTACCACTCTTCTTTTCTTTTCTTTTCTTTTCTTTTCTTTTCTTTTCTTTTCTTTTCTTTTCTTTTCTTTTCTTTTCTTTTCTTTTCTTTTCTTTTCTTTTTCCTGGGTAGTAAACAGTATGATTTATTGATGGAAAGTATTCAGTTCCAGGTCATTTCAATTAGTTGATACCTAAGATGCCAATTTTAACTGGCTGATGCCTAATTGTGTAGTTAGTTCATTTCATCCTTCACCTGGTTAAGCTTTCCCATGTTCATACGTTTCCATGTTCCAACTGTAATTCTGTCTTTGCAGCTTCGGATTTTGTTTTCCTGTATGGCAACATCAGCAACTAAATATCTGGAAAGCTTTTATCTAGCGCATCATAAACATGATTAGTATTCTGAAAGATTCTCAGCTTTTCCTCAGTAGCATGTTGAGTGCCATCTGACCTGAGGGGCCCATCATCTGGCACTATGTGGTCAGTCACTTTATCTTGCATATCCATGTGGTTTTCTTGGTAAAATACAGGAATCGTTTATCTTTGCCTTCTTTCACACAGTATGAAATGATGCCTTAGCCATTTTCACTAAAGGGATCATCAGCCTCCAGCATCTTTCTATATTACTGCTGCCTAATATAAGTCCCAACTTTCTTTAACTGGGCAGCTGGGATGATTTTCCGCCTTGGATGACCTTGCTGGGAGTCTCAGTGTATACTCCCAATGTTCTTCTCTCATACCTCCCAGGAACACCCCCCCCCCAGGATGAGGCAATATAGCAGGACTTAGAGGGGTTGGGTAGCTAATAAGAATTAAAAACATCAGATATGAAGGAAAACATTTAAAAGTATGGGGCAGAGAAGAATATACTATTTTGTTTTGAAGTGTGACACACTTACAATAAAATAAAATTGGATGAGAAAAGTTATGTTATGTTTCCATTGTGCTTTGCAGATGGACTTCTTTAAGTTCATTTGTTATTCTGAGAAACACAGAAGAATGTTGTTAGGTTTTTTTTAGGGAGTATACTCATTATGGTCTGCCTCAGAAATCACATTCTCAGCTACATAAATAATGGGGATGAGCATTGTACCCACACACACCTCTGATCCTGTTTTTAATATCTTAACTGGTAAGTTAACATTAAATCATAAGCACAAAACAGAATCTGGAACATGATTCAGTGGGACAACTGGAAATGCCAGTCTTGCATACATTCACAGTGTAATATGTTATTGCTTATGTCTGAACCAGTGTGTTGGTCTAGTAAGATCTTTTTTTCAGATTCAGGATGACAAATTCTTATGTGCCGGTACCAATGTCTTTACTGTCTTCCTCTCTCATGTTTCCCAGGGACTCTTCAGAATTAATCTTGGCAGAGAAGTTCTTGCTTTTAATATACAAGATACTGCTCATTTTCAACATTTGTCTTTCCTAGGCAGTTAGTTAGAAATTCCTTGGATGAACTGTTATATACTACTCCAAACGTAGATGGCCAAAGCGATGAAAGAGCTCTGC
The DNA here is from genome assembly GCF_059951505.1 of Python bivittatus. Taxonomy (NCBI): domain Eukaryota; kingdom Metazoa; phylum Chordata; class Lepidosauria; order Squamata; family Pythonidae; genus Python; species Python bivittatus. The sequence continues at coordinate 84,438,751 of NW_028277098.1, forward strand.
TAGATCAACTGCATACATTGTTGAGCAATACAGATGTTACCAGCCTCGAAGAAATTGATAGAGCCTTAGGGATTCCTGATCTTGTAAATCAAGTAAGTCAGTGGTCCTCTTAAGCTCTTATTTTTCAGCTAGCTGAATATGCTTTAAGGCTGTGAGGAAATTCCTAGTACAGTTCTTTCTCTACAACATTATAGATACTTTTCTTGTATGAGAATTGATTTTACATTGTAGACCTCTGTTACACCTCCCCCTCTCCCCAAACTGAGCACAGTTCAAGTTCAGTTTATTGTTGTCCATTGGGAATTCTTTTCAGTTCTAAGCATCCATTAAAAGCAGAAGGTTAATTAAGCTATTGATAGACTCAGTTCATTTCACTAGATTACAAATGATGCAGACACAAGATATTGCAGAACCACAATTAAAATTTGGAAAGTCATAGTGAGAAGAAGGCTCCATTTAACAAATTAAGGCAAATTCTTTTGGTTTTGGTACTTGTTCCATTATACAATTGCATCATTGTAATGAGGTATGTACATACCTTTTCTATATTAGCAAATGTGGTACTATAACATTTTACTAATGACAGATCTAAGTGAATAATACCAGATTGCCAAAATTGCCAGGTGGATGATAAATACCGTTAACATAAATTTGAATGGAAAGAGTCAATGGAGCTAAGAAATGTGATTTCTAGATTTTGTTATAACATTACTTAATAATTTTCATAGAACTGCCAGAAGAGATGCCAAGTTATGCCCTTCCTTCAAAAGCCATTACCATCTCCAGGTATATGTATATACATACATACATACACGCACACACACAATTTTTCAAATGCAAAATAAAATTGTTCACTATATGTCTATTAACATACGTAATATATTATTGCAGAGTGTGAAATAAGTTCTCTATTCTTTTAAAGGGACAAGCTTTAGAATCCAAACATGAAGCATTTCATGGCCAAGAATCTACAGTAATGATCGACCAGAAGCCTCCAATATATGGCCAGCCCTACCATGGGCCAGGAGCAGGAATGCCAGGTGGTTTCAGTAGCAGCATTCAGGGCCAACAGGCAGCCTTTAACTCAATGATGAATCAGATGAACCAGCAGAATAATTTTCCAGTGCAAACCATGCATCCCAGGGCAAATATCATGAGGCCCCGAACCAATGCGCCAAAGCAGCTCCGCATGCAACTCCAACAGAGGCTTCAAGGACAGCAGGTAACATGTTCTGACAAAGCAGGACTGCGCCCTTTACTAACAAAATGTAATACTTATTATTTTTTTCTCCTGTCCGAATGTTTAATGCCCACAGTAATAATTCATTCTTCATTACTGTACCTATGGCCTGTTCAGTTACGGTTGGGCCGGACAACCCATCAGCTACATACTTGCCCTTTGTGGGCCTACAGAAAATGCTGCCAACAATGAACTGCAAAATGGCAACGTTTTGCAGGCGTGATTTTTTTAAGCATGTTATTCTAAAATTACAACCTTTGGCATTTAGGTTGAGGAAATAATGGTTATTTCTCTGGAATTATATTTATTTATGTATTTGATTTTGAAGTTGCCCAACTCCATATCAACTCTAGGCTGCTCACAATATGGCAAAACAAAATTTTAAAATGCAGTACACAATAAATAATGAACAAAATAGGAAATCTGGTCAAACAGCACAGGAAAATGTATACAAAACACAACCAGCCGAATGCCTGGGAAAACAGTTAAGGCTTTCCGGAACAGGAAGGTGGGAGCCATATGGATTTCAGGGGGACCTCATTCTGGAGGCCAGGCACTACAACAGAGAAGGCATGCTTCCTGGGTCCTGATAGATGACACTGTTTAATGAAAGGGCTCCAGAGTTTGCCTATCCTGTTGGCTCATACCGGTCAGACAGAAACAATGGGAGATAGGCAGTCCCTCAAATAACTTGACCCTAGGCCATATAGGGTTGTATAGGTGATAACTAAACCCTTGTACCTGTAACCACACTGGCAACCAGTGTACCTAGTGAAGCAGGGGTGTCACATGGGCATACCAAAGCAAGCCTGTCACTGCCTGTGCTGCTGTATTAAGGACAGCTCCATATAGAGTGCATTGCAGTAGTCAAGTTGTGAGGTGACAAAGGGCTTGAGAGGCATCCAGTCCAGGAAGGGGTGGAACTGGTGCACCAGATGTAGCCATGCAAAGGCTTTCCTGGCCAGAGTTACCTACTGCTCTTCAAGTAGTAGCTGTGAGTCCAAGAAGACTCCCACATGGTGCACCATTCTTGAAGTGCAATCCCATCCGAGGGTTAAGATGGAAGATCCCCAGACCTAACCAGTTCTAACAACCACAGCCACTCAGTCTTGGTAGGATTGAGTTGGAGTCAGTTTCTCCCCACCCTGGCCCTCACAACCTCCAGGCACTGGGACAGGGTTTCAACAGCCTTGCTTGGCTAGCCTGGAGTCAAAAGGTATAAATGAGTATCATCAACTTACTGTTAATACTGGACCTCTAACTGGGAAGAGAGCATGCAGCTCTGTGGCAACCCACCAACACTAGCTGGAACTGCCCCTGAGGGAAGGAAGAGAGCTACCATAATATAGTGTCCCCAATTCCCAGTTCCCAGAGCTGGTCCAGCAGAATACTGAGGTCAACTGTATTGAAAGCCACTGAGAGATCAAGGAACACAAGGATGTGTTCTTCCATCCTGACTCCACCACGTAGTCAACAAGTGTGACCAAGGCTATCTCTGTACTGAACCCCACCCTGAAACCTGAAATGGGTCCAGATAATATGCTTCCTCAAGGGTCCTTTGCAATTGCAGCCTGAACACCTTCTCAATAACCTTCCCTAAAACATGAAAGTTGAAGATCGGACAGTAGTTCTCTAAAAAAGTTGGGTCCAAGGACATCCTCTTGAGGAGGGAATGTACCACTTCCTCCTCCAAGGTCAGGGGAACAACCACCTCCCTCAAGGATGGACAGCATGGACCCAACTACAATCACCTCCCTGTAATGATCCAGGAGGGGCTTGGATCCAACTAACAGGTGGCCAAACTAACAGCACAAAGAACCATGTCCACTTCCTCAAGAGTCACAGATTCAAACGTATCCTAGATCATTCTACTTTGGCCAGACCTGCCCAGTTGGAGTCCAACTCATCATGGATCTGAATGACTTTATTCACCAATAGCCAGAATATTCCTCACAGTGGTCCTGCAGATGGTCCTGGGGCCCATCCCTACATAACAGAGACCAGGTTATCCTACATTGGGCTGCTAGACAAATTATCAGCAGATGTGATAAGGATGAAGAAATATTGATGTTTCACTGACCTTATTGCCACAAAGTAATTCCTAACATGGGGTCTTATCCTTTCCACCCAACAAGGTAGACCAGACTAAGAAACCAATGCCATACAGGTCTGGACTACTTTTATTGTAATAGCTAGAGCAACAGAATTTTTCAAGTCTGCATGTGCTCCCCCGTCCCTCACTTTATCTTCGTATGAACTAGTGCGGGGCTTTTCTGAGATGTTTTTTCAAGTTTTGGTCTGGGCTCAAGACCCTCTTATCTGACTGTTGTTTTGGTAGCAGCTCTTCCTTCTGTCCTTCAAGGCCCTTCCATATTTCCTCTACATATCTGTAATGGATTGGATTTGCTCCGAGCCTTTCTCCAGTGGTGTTCCTGGCATCTCTTCTGGTGGGTCATCTCCTGGAGCTACTGAGTAACCAAAGGCACTCCAGGATTGTTACACTGGGAAAAGCTGCATAGGGGCAATGCAGTCCAAGGGCCTAGCCACTCACCCATTCCAGATGACAGCCAAAGCCTCAGCTGAACCACTAGCCAGATTCTCAAGGAAAACCCCAAACTCTGTCTGGAAACCCATAGAGTCCATCAGGCACCTGGGCAGGCCAATCAAATATGTCTTATATCCCCATGGGGAAGAATGGCACCAGCAAGTTGGAAGGCAACCAGGGAGTGATGTTTCCTCATAATTTCTCTGTTTTATAGAAATCTTTATGATGTATGTTCATGCAATTCTGTTATCTATTGTTTCCTATTTCTCAAGTTTCTGAATCAGACTCGTCAAACACTTGATATGAAAATGGAGAATACCAATCCTGGTGGTGCATCAGTGATGAGACCTGTTCTACCTCCCCAGATGGGATCACAAGTGAGTCATTAAGGCCATTATCTAGATCAACGTTTCTCATAGTAATTATATAGCAGAAATAAGACTGTACAAGGGCCTTCTACTTCCTGCTTTATTTACATTTTTGTTCCTCTCCATCTAACCATATTTTCATATTCTGTATTTGGACATTGGTACCTTCACTATATCAGCTGTTGAATCTTTGAATAAAAAGTTAAGTATTCTTCAAATTGACCCTGAATCCTGGTTTACATAGGCATGTCCAGGGTGTTGTTTTTTTTTTTTAATAACAGTACAGAAATTGCATGCTACTGCATTCTTCCAAGATAGTTTCTGAATTTGTCAAGCCTACAGCCTTGGATTTTCTGGGTGTTCACCTATTATTTCAGAATATTCTGTCCAGGGATTGAGCTAACCTGCTAATGCTGCCCTCTGCTGCATGGATTGTGTGATTTTGGCTACATAAATAGAGCAGGCAAACAATGAGTTTGGAATTATATACTAGATCATGGTATATGTTTTTACTGCAGAATTGATGTACAGCTTCCATCAGAGTTTTAGTTTATTAAATAATTATTACGACAGCACATTTAAGTACTATTTTGTGGTGAATAGCATTTTCCCTGTCCTCTTGTTTTTGGTGTTAGCAGCAAGGCTTCCTTAATGCTCAGATGGTGGCTCAACGCAACAGGGAGTTAATAAGTCACCATATCAGACAGCAAAGAATGGCCATGATGATGCAGCAGCAACAGCAACAACCTCCAGCCTTCAGTCCTCCCCCAAATGTGACTGCCTCAGGAAGCATCGATGGTGCTGTTACAGGCTCTCTGATGGCTCCTGTCCCACCCCAACAATTTCCATACTCCTCAAATTATGGTACTTGTTTCACTGATTCAGCTTTCTTCCTCTTTCTTCTGGACCTAAATGTTGGCCTAAATGAAGTACCTGTGATCTTAAGGGGAAACGCTTAATATAAACAAATATAAGCAGGGAGGAGATTGGTAATGCTCTGCTGTCAAATGATCTAAAATAGAATTGTCAGAGGGAGGCTTAAGAGAAGTTTGCGTTTATCTTTACGTGTGATTCACTTTGCAGTTATGTTGATTGTAGGGCTCTGATTTCAGTTACTGCTCGCTTATTTCTTAATTGTTCCAAAATGTTTCTCTTCTGCCAGTGAGATGGTTCAATAGCAAATAAGTATTTTAAATTTGTCATTTTGGTTTCCTACATTCAAATTATTTCACCTTAGCTCCAACAATTTTAATTTCTCTTAGTTAAAATGAGTTAGAATTAATTAGAATGTCTGATCATTTATTAATTGATTATGTGCCATCAAGTCATTTTTGATTCCTAGTCACCACATGGATATATTAGGTGGATATATTCATGCTGGCAACAAGTGAAATTGAAGAAAGTACATTACTTTGGTTAATATCAGAACCCGTTAGAGGAAAGGGATTCTTGACATAGAACTAAAGATGCAGTTATCTTGAGTACCATGGCCTCTTCAAAATAATTTTTTCTTCTAGTAGATCGCTAGATACTTTATTTAGGGAATATTTGACTAAATCAGATGAAGAAAAATTCTGCATGCTTAAAAACCATTTTCTGTAAGTTTATCAGAAGCAAAGGAGAAAATATTCAAACTACACATTATTGCAAGTCTTTTACTTACTAGAGGAATAATATTTTATGGATTAAATACAGCCCTCATTTAGCAACAGCACAATGACTAAAAAGATAAATGTAGCAGTAGGAGAGCAGTGTCTGCAGTATCAATAGCTAAGGGATCTGTTAAAAATGAGACAAATACAGAAAAAATTCTTTCTGGGATCCTTGTTGTGATCTATGTGCTGAACTAATTATTACCAGAGTTCAGTGTTGATTGAACTGCAGCAGTTGAGAAAGGCATTGTAAAGCATTTCCTTTCTTAAACAAAAGTATATTGAGTTAGAAATAATGACCAAACTGTTACCTTATGTGCTTTTCAAGGAATGAGCCAGCAACCGGATCCTGCCTTTAGCAGGGTATCAAGTCCTCCTAATGCCATGATGGCTCAAAGAGTTGGACCCTCCCAAAACTCAATATTGCCACATCCCCAGGCATCCCCAATGTACCCAGCTCCGGAGATGAAGGGATGGCCTTCAGGAAATATTACCAGGAGCAGGTGAGAGAAAAATCTCGGCATTTTCAGAGTGGCTATGACAGCACAAGTGTGTGTTTTCAGTAACAATGAAAATGACAAGAACAAGTCTTTTTCTTGCCTCCTTTTCTACTTTTGCTGTAGATTTTAGTTTAACTGCAGCTTTATGTATCAGCTATTCTAACCTGATGTTGATTGTGCTTTGGTCAGGGGAGAAATACTTTATTATACAAGATCAGAGTTAACTTTTTAAAAATAAAGCATACTGAAGATAAACCACAGTGACACTGAAAGTCACAGTTAGTGGCCCTGTCAGAGATTGACAACGGAGGAATTGAAGGAAAAGAATGGTGGGGATATGTATGGGTGGGGGGCATATTACTTTTGAATATTTTATGTAAAGCTGTCCTAATCAGCACAGACCTTATTCACTCAGCCAGGTCAGGTAAGGTTAAAAGATATATTTGTACAGATACTAAGCTTTGATAAAGTTAATTTTAGTTGCTATATGAACTCTGCCCATCTGGTTGAAGTATAGTTCAATATAATACAAATTAAAAGAATACAGTAATCTTATTTTAAAATGCTCTAAAATTAAATTTAAAATAATATGAATGAAAAGGATAAAATATAAAGCTAGACATAAAAAAATAAAAAATTAATGCAAAGGATTGGCAAGAAAGACCAATCTCAAGTGTAAAAGCAGCATCGTTTAAAAGAATGTATTCCGATTACTCTGTTATAACTCATAATAATAGTAACAGTATTATTGATCAGTAAGGATTTTACAGAGCAATCCTGTACATGTTCACTTAAAAGCAAGTCCCATGATGTTCAGTGTTTTTCTCCCCAGGAAACTGGGTATAGAGGAGCTATAGCTTTAATCATCATTAATCTCCATCCAAGATACAGAGCTGTCTCAGTGGAAAGTATAATTTTTATCTTTCTGTAATCAAAGATAAATGACCAGAATATTCAACACCTTCTTTACCTCTGAACTCTTTGTCTTCTTCAAAATCTGCACTATTATAAAAGAATTAACAGCAAAATAAAAGCAGCAAAACAAAAATACAAATAGTTTTTTAAAAAAAGGCATCACGCCTGTCTGAAGGCCACATACCCAGAAACATGTGCTCCAATTGCTCCTTCCTTCCGGTGAGATTCCACTCGCTTCCTTGGACATGCTGCTCTCTGCATGGTAGAGAGCATTCGATGTGGTCTATTTAATGTGGCAAACTTCATAGCAAAGGAGAGAATTGCTTGTAAGAAAGCAATTTAGACTATAGATCAAATTAAAAACATCTATGGCCTTTGCTCGTCAAATAGGAGGCTAGTGAGAGGTCATTTGTTTCATTCTACTGATTTCATCAGTTTGATTGCTGCACACACTGTTTGGAGAAGGGACTACTGGGTTTGATACTTTGATTTTTGATATTTGAATGCCAGTGTATGACCGAAAGCATTTTATCTAGATCTTAACCTGAATATGTTAATCTGCTAGATAAAAATGAGGCTATTCCAACCTATATTCAGTAACTGGAGTGTTGTGTTTCAGATGAAAATTATTGAAATATTTGATTTTAAAGATACAGAACTTTTAATATTGCATAGACTTTAGATACCTCAAAAACTGTAAGAAAAAATAGAAATTAAAATTAATCATAGACCATTGCTGACAATGAAGCACAGTTCTCTGGTTTGTAGAGGATTAGATGCTCTATCATAGTGCAATGCCAACATTTATATATTAAGAACATTAGAACATAACATAAGCAGTGTCCTGCTGGATCAGACCCCTGGCCCATCTAGTCCAGTAATCTGCTCTTGCAGTAGCAAACAACTGCATAAAGAATCCCACTTGTTTTGCAGCAGATGACCTTCAGAGGTAGTCACACTGCCGTAAGGCTAATAGCCTTCCATGAATTGGTCCAAGCAGCCAAACTGTTAGCCAGCACCACATCTTTCAGTAGCAAATTTCAAAGTTTAATTACATGTTTTATAGAAGAATACTTCCTTCTATCTGTCCTCATTGTTCCAGGATTCAATTTCATTGGCTGTCCTCTGGTTTTAATTGTTTTGGGAAGAAAAATAGCTTTTCCTTGTCACTTTATTTTTTTTTATACCAATACCAATACTTTAATGGCCAAGTATAAAACATACACAAGGAATTTATCTTCGGTGATAACAGAAAAATCAACGGTGCGTTTGGATAAGAGCAAAAAAAGATCACATGGTATTCAGCAAAGCAATGGCACGAGGGGAAAAACTATTCCGATGTCTGGATGTTTTAACATAAGGAGCTCTATGGCGCCGCCCTGAAGGAAGAAGTTGGAACAGATTGTACCCAGGATGAGAAGAGTCTGCAGATACCCTCTCTGCCCTCCTTTTGACCCTCGCAGTATACAGTTCTTCTACAGAAGGCAGATGGATTGCAGTGATCCTTTCTGCAGACTTAACTATTCATTGGAGTCCATACCATGCATGATTTAGTATACCTCAGTCATGTCCCCTCTCATTGGTTTCCTTCCTAAGTGGAAGGCCTCACGTGTTGCAACCTTTCCTCACAGGCAAGGTGCTCCAGCCCCTTGACCATCTCAGTTGCCCTCCTCTAGGCCTTCTGTAGCCCCATTACCTCCTTTTCGAGGTGTGGGAACCAAAAGCACACACAGCATTCCAGATGTGGTCACACCATAGGTTTATATAAGGGCTTTATGAGGTTGGCATTTCTTATTTTCAGGGCCATTTCTTATTATCCCTAACATGCCGTTGGCCTTTTTTATAGCAAATGCACACTATTTCAAAACCTTCACTGAACTGTTTACCATTACTTCAAGATATCTTTCCTCGTCAGTCACTGCTGGTTCGGATCCCATTAGTTTGCATGGGTAGTTAGGATTTTTGACACCAGCGTGCATCCCATTACACTTGCTCACATTGAATGGCATCTGCCATTTTGACGCCCACTCTGGTATTGATGGTATTGCTACTATCTCCTACTATGTCTTGTGAAATTGCAATGATACTCAACTCTCCTTCCTTCCTTCCTTCCTTCCTTCCTTCCTTCCTTCCTTCCTTCCTTCCTTCCTTCCTTCCTTCCTTCCTTCCTTCCTTCCTTCCTTCCTTCCTTCCTTCCTTCCTTCCTTCCTTCCTTCTCTTGTATCCTGTAGTTCTTTTCCACAGCAACAGTTCAGCCACCCAGGGAACCCTGCAACTTACAATATGATGCATATGAACAGCAGTGGAGGTCACATGGGCCAAATGAATATTAATACTATGCCTATGTCAGGCATGGCTATGGGTCCTGACCAGGTAAGTTGCCTTCGATTTGTGCAGATTCCTAGCTGTGATCAGCTCCTTCAAGTAGTTTAAGATAGCTATTCTCAATAGGTCTTGATTCAGAAACTAAATTTACCGCTATGCTTGGTTGTCTTGTGCATTTTCTTTTTCTCTCTCAGTTTTTCAATTCTGTATTGCTCCAATAGATTGTCATTAGCTTTATGGGAGATGAAGAAATTGTTATGGGAAAATAATTGCCTATTACCATTCCAGGATCATAACTCTGGGATCCTGTTCTTGGGAATATAGGAGTTCAGAAGTAACTGATATCTCTCCACCAAAATTCATTCTCTAGTGTTTAAAGCACTGATTGCCAGTTTAATTTATGTTTATATGCTTAATCTCTGTAGTTGCAGTATTAATTTCATTGTATTCTAGTGTTTTTTCCTCTTACATTTTCTTGTTCTCTGCTGCAGAAATACTGCTGACATCTCCTGCCTTCAACAGGCTGATGCCATAGATGTTGGTGAACTGTATTACAGAAAAGTGCACATGAGTGTCATGTCAAACATGTACTAGCCTTATGGAAAAACCACTTCCTTTTCCATGAAGATATCCTAAGTGACTTTATAAGTTATAAAGTTTGGATGTGATGGATAGAATCAAAGTATCACTGTATAACGTTAAAAAAAAAGGTCAAATATTATTTTGGCACTCCACCTATAGGAACATGGCAACAACATTTGAGTAAATGTAATGGGCAGACAGTTTGTATACTAGTCCTGTTTACTGTAGCTATTCAAAGCCCATAACCACAGGCAGACCAAAGTGCCTGGAGAAATCTTGGTAATAATCTTGAATTACATCGCGAGAGCCTCTGACAGAATGTAGTTCTTGGCCTTGATGGAAACGTGAAACAAAGCTCTCAATCCTCATGCTGCGGTTAAGGCTGCTTCCATATGTTGGAATTCTGATGTGCATGTTGCAGCTCCTATGCTGTCATAGACTCCAAATCATGCTCTTGATGCCAAAAGGTTATAGGGAGATATGTATAATTATGACAAAGATTTCCATCCTGATGTGCAGGTTTGTGCACCTTATAAAATGGCATAGGGAAATGCAATATGGTTAAGAATGACTGGATGGAACCTCTCCCCTTTTCAAGACCATTCTAAATTGCTGTTACATGCTGTGTTTCCGGTCACAGTAATTGAAGCAATAATCACAGTTCTTGAACTTCATTAAACTCAAAACAACGCATTGGAGTTTGAAACAAAACTGTTTGTGAATAAGTTTTGTAAATATCTTAAGACATTGTATGATAAATATATGACTTTTGTAGGTCACTAACTCATTTTTGCAGAGTTTGTGAAGCTAAGTATTTAACAAAGATAATTTCTGTAAACTCAATTTAGTTAGAGTCGTCCGAATAGGGTTTTTTATTATTATTTAAATGGTTTTGGAGCTGGGTAACTGTAGCCCTTGTTGTCTATTGGTTTCTGACAATTTATTTAGAAAATTATGTACTGGCTTTTTAAGATATTTTGGTCATCTTTTAGTGTTCTTAAATTTTTCTCTACACCTTAAGTGTGCACTTTGTTACTTTTTTTTATAGAGAACAATTTGATGACAAAAAAGGCTCATTTTAGCTGTTAACAGTTTGTTGAATTTTTAATATAATCTGCTTTTTCAACAAAAGAGCCTCTGCTCCAGGCCATTTGGCTAACTTTTAATGAAGCTCAGTGTTACTCAGAACATGTTTGTGTGTGTGTTAAATGTCTTCTGTCATCAGGAGGCCAAATCAATTATGTAACTACCCAGAACCTTTTATGGAGGGCAATTAATCAATTATATCACACCTAATTGCAATATGGACAACAAATAAATTTATTTTAAGTAGTATCCTTCATATCATTATCTACAGTTTGAGGCTAGAAATGCCATAAACGTTTTTCAATTTTGTGGCATATAAATGAAAGTCTATATTGCTTTTTTCCAGGAAAAAAACTAGTGATTCAAAATGAGCTATTTCAAAAAGCAGATTAAAATGTCTGAAGCAGTGTAGTGTATAGGTTCATTATTCCTATTATATTTTCAAATTAGTTCTTTCTGAATATGTAAACTGGTGATTTTGATTATTTGATTTATATTGGACATTTAGTTTAATTTTTGCAGAAGCTTTGCAATTTTATCCTAAGGGATAGAGTTACTTGCTCCCCCTATTCCAAAATTGCTGCTTTCTGAGCACACACTGAAATATGACCTTTTCTGTGTAATCCCCCCAATTATTTGTATTTCAGTTTCTTAAAGTTGCCCTTCAAACAGTTGAGTTTTGATCCAGAATTATGTATGTTCTGATGTGCATATTTTCCTCGCAAATGACCAGAAGCTTCCTGACCCTTTTACTTTTTCTGAAGTATCATTTAATCTGTAAATTAATGAATTATATTTAATGTTTAAATTGTGAACAGCTTTGAGTAATTATTTAAAGCGTAATTCAGCTGAAACTCCATGTCTCATCAGATATTAAAACCCCAATATTAAATAACCGAGGAAGTATCTTGTATCCGCTCATATCACTTCTGGGCATTCAAGGTGCCTCTGATGAGGCATGTCGTGTTGTGGATCTTCTTATTACATTAAAAAAAAAAAAAACGCTTTCAGAAGCCACTTTCTAATTCCTTCAGTGCAACTGCATAGTGAAAAGTTAAAAAGCACATGCACGCAAAACATCATGAATCCCAAACTGTAGTTTCAAGTTTGAAAGGAAGTGTTCTGATCTCCTGCAAAGCATTCCAAGTAATATGAGAACTCTTCCTATGAAGTTGGAACAGCCTGTTTTGCTCAAAACATTTCAGTTCATCTTTACTAAAGAGTTGGTAAAATTTCAACTTTTATAAGGGTTGAGGATTTTGGTAACAACTGTGAGTTTAAGTTGCTTTGGTGAAGTTCGATCTCCCATGTGATAAGCTTTCTGTGGCCCTTTTTAAATTCTAGATGAATTCTATGTGTATTTCTAAAATCTGGTAGTATCTGCTGTCCACTGGCTCTTTTCCCTGTTGCTACTTTTTTATTGATTCCAGCAGTTTCAGTTCTATTTTATTAAATAGAAAAACAATCACACATTTCAAAAACTGCATTTTGAATTGCTACTAAGAAGAACATTCTAAACACTGTTAATTCAAAGTATCGTACTTGGAATCAAAAGTACAGGTTAAAAAGCATTCTGCTGCAGGACATCATCACTTTTAGCAGCTGTAGTGCTGATTGGACAACATTTGGATGGCTTATTGTGACAACAAGATTAGATGGTATCGGTGCCTTTTTAAATTTTCTCTCTGATAAGCAAGTCCATTCTCATCCCATCCAACATGTTTGCCAGGGTGCATACATTTTTTTCCTGTTTCTCTATTCTTTGTGCTTGGTGAACAATTTTAGCTACTTTGTGGCAAGACACACAAACCTTTTTCTTATTCTTTGTGCTTTTACTTCAGTAAAACCTTTTTCAGCTGAAACCATTTGAATGTTGCACAAATTACCATAGAGAATTTAGTAGCAGACTGTCATTTGGTAGCAGTGATGTAACCCTTCAAATGAGAGCAATATTTCTTATTATCTCAGGAGAAAGGCATACAGTATTTAAAATTAATTCTAAAAGTAGTTTACACTTAAAATGACTTGTATAATTGATCTTTACATCATACAAAGGCCTCCTGTGGGCGCTGGCATTTTAAATAAAGGGGGCCTGGCATATGGTCTTGTTTTTATGGTTTTGTTTTATTTGAATGTTAATAATAATAATGTAAATAAAGGTTTCTATTTGAAACTGGACCTTGGTGGCATGATTAACTCTTAAATTGTAAAAAATATATACTTTCACTTACATTTTTACTCCTCAGATTTGATTTTGTCTTGGCAAAGTGACTAATATAAATTAAGCTTCCAAAACCAGGCCGCATACAGAGGTGGGTATAATGCATAAAAGGAACATTTTTCATTGGGAAAAACTCAACATAACTGATAGTATTTAGCTGTATAATTGCCTGTTATACACCTGATATTAGGTGAAAGTTACAACAGAATAGTTCCATATACACACTGCACTTATAATTGTTCCATAATCATTCAACTAATGTGATTTGCATATATAAAACAGCCAGCACAGACCAAATTCTGTGGTTGCCACTTAAAGCAAACATTGATTATATGTAGCCTCTAACCTCATTTTCTCTATGCAGCTGTTTGAAAGACCAGAGTCAAAAGGGTTTAAACTTAGGTATTTATGCATGATTGCAGGCTGCTAGTGATGAACTTCAGTGTAAACTCTCATCTTTTTAGCATCTCTCACAAGTTTGGTAAATAATGGGTATAAACGGAATACAGGTAGTCCTCAACTTAAGACCACAATTGGGACTGAAACTTCTGTCGCTAAGTGATGCGGTCATTAAGTGAATCATGCCTGATTTTACGACCTTTTTTGTTGCGGTTAAGCAAATCATATGCTGGTTAAGCGAATCCGGCTTCCCCCATTGACTTTGCTTGTCAGAAGCCCCCTGGGAAGGTTGCAAATGGCAATCACATGATCCTAGGATCCTGCAATCATTGTAAATACATGACGGTTGCCAAGTGCCCAAATTTCAATCATGTGACTGGGGATGCAGCAATAGTCATAAGTGTAAGGACTAGTCGTAAGTAATTTTTTCAGTGCTGTCATAACTTTGAACAGTTGGTAAACAAATGGTTGTAAGTTGAGGACTACCTGTAGATACCATAAGTTCCTGTACAGGTTTTATCTAGCACAAGGTGGGAATAGGTTAAATTTTGTGCTTAAGTTTTCAACTTGGATATAATCACAATTAAAAACAACCTTAAATCAGTAGCATTCTTCTATCCAAATCATAAATGTTCCCTTGAGTGAGGGGAGCAATGTCACCAGTCTAGAAATGTTGTCCCCTCTCCTCAGGAAGCCATCACTTGACCTAGTAGATGATTATAGTCTTGTCTCCAACTCCTCCTTTTTGAGAGAGGATGTGGAGAAAGTGGTAGGGTGGCAACTACAGGGGACTTAGGATGAAGATTATCTGGATCCCTTCTATTCTGGGTTCAGAACTGAGGATGAGATGGAAACTACATTGGTTGCTCTTATAGATGGCTTGCTGTGAGATTCGGATGATGTTTGCATCTCACCTTGCCATGCTAGATCACATATGATACTGTTCACTATGATATCCATTTGGGCCACTTACAAGGGTTGGGGATTGGTGACAATGTATAGCGGGTTCTGCTCCTTAAATGGCTAGTTCCAATTGATGGTGAGGGAGAAGAGATTGAGTCCTTAGATACTTCTATGTTGGTTTCAATGAGCTCACACCTTTCCCTCATTTGCTTCAATGTTCCATGCATGAAATCTCTGCTATTACAAATTAATTGGGAGAGGTAATCTATCAGCTTGGGGCAAGGCACCAGCAGTACGCTGATGAGGCCCAGCTATATTCCTCCACTCATGGCCATATAGGAGTTGTAGTAGAAATTTGGACCTTTGTGGAACTGTGTCAGAATCCTCGCAAGATTTTATAATAGATTATTAGATGGCTAGTTTAAAAAGGAAAAAAAATAGTTTTTTACATGCTGCAGTTCTGCCATTGTAAAAGGGGTGGGGGGACGTAGGGATGAGAAACCGTTAAAAAGCCGATGGCTCCTTATCACAAGCTCTGGCATGCTCAAGGTCATACCAGCAAGAGAATCAGAGAACCAAGAACTAAGGGCGATGTGGGGGGGGGGGTAAGAAAAACAGCTTTTGGCGCGCTTTTGATCAGTCTTAGCAATGCTTTGGATCTGTACACTTATTCTCAATAAATGAACTTTCTTTTGAATCAATATTGGTTGCAAGGAAAGTTGCTGGATTTGGGATCAACAGGTGGCAGCTCGTTACATTTTGCTAAGACTCCAAGTGTAGACTTCCACCAGGGAGATTGCCCTGTGGGGAGTCCAAAGCCTCACGTTGACCGGGACCAACCGAGCAGCGGGATGGCTGACGATGTAATTGAGGAAGAAGAAGAGAGACCGGTCCCCCCTCCATTGGAAGTGAAGGTGATAACCCAAGAAGAGCCAGTGCAATCATCGTGCCAAGCCCGAGCGGGGGCGAAGGCAACGGCGACAAGGGGATGAGGCCCATCGATGAAAGATCGCATGGGGAAATTGGAAGGGCAGATGGGGGTCCCTATCCGATGATGTGCGAGCGCTTAAAGCAGCGGTGGATCAACTGCTTGGAGGGGGATTTACGCCCCCCACGTGAGAATCAGCAGCCACACTGGGAGGTACGGAGGCGGCAGAGCAGTCGGCTGAAGGTGAGACCTCCAGCGAGGAGGAGGAGGATCTCACACCTAGCAGAGCCAAGAAGAGCCCGATGCAGCAGCGGGGCATCTCCATGAAATTCAGGGGAGATGCTGAGCAGCTGGCTTGCTTTATCACCCAGGTGCGGATCTACATGGAAGGCTATGGAGGTCTGTTCCGCAGCGAGGAAGAGAAGGTCTCCTATGTGTCCAGTTTTTTTAAAGGTATGGCTGCAGAATGGGTGGTTGGCCTGTACAGGGTGAAGGACCGGGCTTTAAGGAGATTAGAGGATTTCATGGTGGCTCTCTGCGCACGCTTTGAAGACCCATGCGTGGCGCTTAAAGCACGACGTGACCTGGAAAGGCTGAAGCAGGGGTCCAAGTCGGTATCAGAGTACGCCTACGAATTTCGGGGGTTGGCTCAAAGGCTGCCTCATGTGCCTGAAGAGCTCCTGATCGAGTTTTTCCAGAGAGGCTTGCAACCAGAGTTGTTGCAGCGCGTGGTGTGCCGGGGTTTCCCCAAAACCTTTAATGGATGGGTCGCTATGGCTGGCGAGGTGGAGGAGCAATGGCGCACCATAGAAACAAGAACCCGACTTCCGCCCTTACCCGGCACAAAGAAGGCGGCGCCCAAGGCAAAGACCAGCGTGCCAGGAAGTAGCAGGAGCCAGTGCGTCTGTTTCAACTGCGGGGAGCCGGGGCACTTTGCCGCTGCGTGCCCTAAAGCAAAGACGGAGCAAGGAGGCAAGAAGACAGAGCGGAAGGGGCCGAAGTCTTTGAAGCCCGGCAAGAAGGAGTCAGCGGCGGTAGGCAGCGAGACGGGAGCTAGAGTGGCAACACGCGGCGGCAGCAAAACCCGGAAATTGTTAGCTCTGCTCTCTCTCCGACAGGCGGCTGCTCTTCCAGAGAAAGAAAGCAGCTCACGAGAGGACTCGGAAAGCGAAGAGATGGGGGTGAGTCCCATTAAAATTTGGGTGGAACTAAGGGTGGTGAGGACGAAGCGAAGGGCAGAGATGCAGGCGCTGATAGACTCTGGCTGCTCCCGAAATCTGATTAATCCCGCCCTCGCCTGGGGTTTGGGACTGCACTTAAAGAGACTTAAAACCCCTGTGATTTTTACCCAGCTGGATGGATCCCCAGCGGGGGGAGGGCCGGTGGAGTATCGTACTGAAGAGCTCGAGCTAACCATGGGGGACCATAAAGAGACTATTAAATTCCTAGTGACTCCCATGGCAGGCAACCCAGTACTTCTGGGCATGAACTGGTTAAAAAGGAAGAACCCAGAAGTGAAGTGGGAGGAAAAGATCTTGCATTTCCCAAAGGAGGGGGGAGTGCAAGTTGAAGGAGTTACCGAAACGTTGTCAGATGAAGAGATGGGTGCTGTGAGTAGGGAAAAGGCAGGGGAGGCTGCAACTCAGATTCCCAAGCAATACCTCGACCTGCAGGAGGTTTAGCGAAAGGGAGTCAGATCAGCTACCCTCCCATCGTACCTGTGACTGTGCCATAGAGATTGAGCCGGGGGCAAATTTCCAAGGAAGAAAATGTATCCAATGACACCCAAAGAGTTGGAAGCCTTGCGGGAGTTCATTGATAAGAATCTAAAGAAGGGCTTTATTGTACCTACGCATTCTCAAATTGCTGCACCAGTGTTATTTAGGGAAAAGAAGGATGGCTCCCTACGTTTGTGCACAGATTATAGAGGGCTAAATGCCATTTCTGCTGACAACCGGTACCCACTCCCTTTGATGAAAGATCTGTTGGCCCATTTATCCAAAGGGAAAATTTTCACAAAACTGGATTTAAGGGAGGCGTACTTCAGGGTGCGAATCCGGGAAGGAGATCAATGGAAATCTGCCTTTAACACGCCCCTGGGGTGTTTCCGTTATGAAATAATGCCTTTCGGATTAAAAGGAGCGGCGGGGGTGTTTATGCAACTTATAAATGAGGTGTTACAAGAGCATTTATACCAGGGGGTGTTGATTTATCTGGACGATATCCTGATTTACACTGAGACCATGGAGCAACATGTACAATTGGTCAGGAAGGTACTAAAAAAGCTACTGGAGGCTCAATTGTATGCCAAGCTCTCCAAATGTGAATTTCATAAACAGCAAATTGACTAGAATTTCGCATCAGGGAATTGAAATGGACCCGGTCAAGGTGAGGGACGTCACAGGTTGGGAGGCTCCCAAAACCAGGTGTCAGCTTCAAAGTTTCCTGGGCTTTGCTAACTTCTATCGGCAATTCATACCCAACTTTGCCCAAGTAGCACTCCCACTCACCGATTTGTTGAAACCCAAGGGCAAGGACAAAGCGAAGGCATCAAAACCTGGAGCCCCCTTGGTCTGGACTAAGGAGTGCCAGGAAGCTTTTCAAAGTTTAAAGCGTCTGTTTACAGCTGAACTGATCTTAAAGCACCCTGATCCAGAACAGCCATTTGTCATACAGGCAGACGCTTTGGATGTGGCAGTGGGAGCTGTGTTGTTACAGAAGGGGGCAGGGGGGAGCTGTTTCCATGTGCATACATATCCCGGAAATTTTCAGAAACTCAGAGACGCTGGTTGGTGTGGGAAAAGGAAGTGTTCACAGTGCACTGGGCGTTAGTTTGCTGGAGGCACTTGTTAGAGGGATCACCCCATCCCTTTGAAATTTGGACTGATCACAAGAATTTAGAAGCTTTGACTGCACCGAGGAAGCTGTCACCCAAGCAAATGAGATGGGCACAATATTTCCATCGATTTAACTTCTCCCTGAAGTACATTCCTGGGGGAAAAAATTTCTGGCAGACACCCTGTCTCGATTGCCTCAACACAACAGCAAGCGAGAGGAAGTAGTTGCTCCTGTAATTCCATGTACCCAAACAGCCCTAAGGGTGGTCACTAGAGCTCAGAAAAAGAGGGGTGAAGAACAACCAGAAGGAGAATTGTTGAAAAAATTAAATGCCCAGATTGCTCAGGATGATTGGTTTAAAAGCAACAGCCAATTACTAGTGAACAAACAAGGGGCATGGTGGTGGCAAGATAAACTGTATGTCCCTGCAGACGCTAGAAAGTGGGTCTTGCAAAGAAGTCGCGACAGCAGAACAGCTGGGCACTTTGGTTTTGTGAAGACATTACATCTACTCAGGCGACAATTTTGGTGGCCAACAATGAGAAAAGATGTAGGGGAATATGTAGCTACATGCCCCACGTGTGCAATGGCAAAAAAGGGGGCAAACCAATGGGGCTTCTACAGACAGTAGCAAATCCAGGGGCTCCTTGGAAGCAAGTTTCCATGGACTTTATTGTAGACCTGCCTGAAAGCAACAAAAAGACAGTTATTTGGGTAGTTACAGACCTTTTTTTCCAAACAAGCACATTTTGTGGCATGCCAATCCCTTCCATCAGCACCCAAACTGGCCAAGTTATTTATACAACACATCTACCGAGCTCATGGTGTCCCAGAACAAATAATTTCGGATCGCGGGGTCCAGTTTACTGCCAAGTTCTGGAGGGCGTTCCTAAAACTACTGGGGGCATCGTAAGGCTTGAGTTCAGGGTACCACCCCCAGACGGTGGGATCATGTGAACGTCTGAACTCAGTGTTAGAACAATATTTGAGATGTTTCATTAACTACCAACAAGACAATTGGGATGAGCTGTTACCGTTTGCTGAAGTAGCTTATAATAATGCAGTGCACCAAAGCACTGGCCTCACCCCTTTTAAAATAGCTACAGGACAGGACTTTGTACCAATCCCAGAACTACCTAACCAGTCCACTCAAGTCACTTCAGTTGATGAATGGGTCCAACAAATGACACAAGTGTGGCCTCAGATTGCTGTGTCATTAAAGGAGGCCAAAGCAACGTACAAGAAATTTGCAGATGCTAAGAGAACCCCAGAAAAAGAATGGAAAGTAGGAGATAAAGTTCTTTTATCTACCAAGCATCTTAAATCATTACAACCTTCCAGAAAGCTCGCTCCAAAGTTTGTGGGGCCTTTTATTATAGATAAAGTAATTAATCCAGTTGCCCTACGATTACAGATGCCTGCTACCTTTAAAAGAATCCATCCAGTGTTCCACTGCGACCTGCTTAAACCCTATAAAGAGTCATCTCAATGGCATCCCTCCCCAGCACCGCCTAAACCGATGATGGTTGAAGGAGAACAACATTTTGAAGTTAAAGAGATACTGGACAGTAGAAAGCATGGGGGGGGGTTCAATTTTTAATTCAGTGGAAACATTTTCCCAAATCAATGGCTGAATGGGTTGATAAGAAACATGTAAAGGCTCCACATTTAGTTAAAAAATTTTATGATGTTTATCCTACAAAGCCCTAACAATTAGAAGGGTTATTGTATTATGTTTTTCTTTGCTTTTTCTTTTTTAGAGTGAAGAAGAGGAATCATCCGACTGACATCCTCTTTTGTGGAGGGGCAGTATGTCAGAATCCTCACAAGATTTTATAATAGATTATTAGATGGCTACTTTAAAAAGAAAAAAAATTGTTTTTTACATGCTGCGGTTCTGCCATTGTAAAAGGGGGGCGGGAAGTAGGGATGAGAAACCGTTAAAAAGCAGATGGCTCCTTATCACAAGCTCTGGCATGCTCAAGGTCATACCAGCAAGAGAATCAGAGAACCAAGAACTAAGGGCGATGTAGGGGGGGGAAAGTAAGAAAAACAGCTTTTGGCGCACTTTTGATCAGTCTTAGCAATGCTTTGGATCTGTACACTTATTCTCAATAAATGAACTTTCTTTTGAATCAATATTGGTTGCAAGGAAAGTTGCTGGATTTGGGAACAACAGGTGGCAGCTCGTTACAAACTGACCGGCACAGAAGAGGCTTAGAATGAATCCCACTAAGCAGGAGTTCCTGTTTCTGCAGAGGGCTTCTGTTACCAGGACAGCTCCATGCTTAGCTATGGACAGGGAAGCTCTCTCCCTCAACGAGCATATGTACAATTTGGGATCCTCCTGGAGTTAGAGTACCACCTAACCTGACTAAAGCAACAGATGCCACTTGTGGCCAGGAGAGCCTTCACCACCTTCCACTAATTTGCCAGTTGCACTCTTCTGGATCGAGAGGCGCTAACTATAATTGCT
This sequence comes from Python bivittatus, assembly GCF_059951505.1. Classification (NCBI taxonomy): domain Eukaryota; kingdom Metazoa; phylum Chordata; class Lepidosauria; order Squamata; family Pythonidae; genus Python; species Python bivittatus. The sequence continues at coordinate 84,459,729 of NW_028277098.1, forward strand.
CCTGCCCTTGTCATCTCCCAGTTATGTTATTACAATTCATTTAACATGAGTCTACTCTGCAAGACCACTTGGAAGCTACAGCTGTACAGAATGCCACCACCTGCTTTGCTCACTGGCAGAAGCTGGTACAGAAGAATGGTATCAGTATTACCAGGGCTGGTTGGCTTCTAGGTCTAATTTGCTAGTTACCTATAAAGTTCTTTATGGATGAGAGCCATGCTAACTTCATGTCTATCTGCTCCAGATGTAGTTACCCATTATGTTCAGGCTGAGAAAGCTTGCTGAGAGTTCTTCTCACTAGGAAATAAAGGCCAGTAGGGCAACCTACGTGCTCTGGAACAGCTTGCTACTGAGGTCACAATGGTGTCTTATTCAGCAAAAAGTGTTTTCCAGAGACTTTGGAGAGGATAATGTTGTGTAAAGCTGATGGCACCTACTGACATGAGGCTGCTTAATTACTGTTTATTACTGTGGCTTTATGGTATGTTTTTATTCTTTCATAGTGTAAACCACCTAGAATTGTGTGGAATAGGTGATGCATACACACATACACATACACAGGTAGTCCTCACCATCCCTAATTGGGACTGGTAACTCCGCCACTAAGCAAAGCAGTTGCTAAGTGGGAAATCACGTGACTGACTGCTTTCTGGCTGGAAAGAGACAAGGCTACTCAGTTTCATACCTCTGGCTTTTGTTTGCTTCCTGACCACCCTTTGGAATGCTTGAGTGCCTGCTTACCATCCTGTACGCATTGAAAGCTACGCAGCTTGCAGTACTCTCTTGAAAACTCTTTCTCTCCAGTCTCTCCTTTGCCTGACCCTTCCCCCCACCCCAAGAGCAGAGAGATTGGAGAGAAAGAGACTTTAAGAGAGTACTGTGAGCTGTTTGCATAGCACGCTCGCGGCTGCTAGTATGATTGTGTTGCTTTCTATGTGTAGAAGAGCAAGCAGCTTATTTTCTTGCAATCTCTCTCTCTCCAATCAACCTGCTCTGCAAGGGTGGGTGGGTGGGGAGAAAAAAACAGGCCAGGCACAGGACCTTGCATACTGACTGTAATGGCGATCACATGACTGCTGTAAATGGGCCGTAAAGTTTTTTTTCAGCACTGATGTACGAACAAATGGTTGGTAAGGGAGGATTCCCTGTATATAAATAAAACCCAAAACAATTTCTCAGTGAAAATGCAAAAATGCGAGATGTCAGAAGGGGAAATGTATAATAGAAAAAAATGAAAGAAATTGAAGTTCTAATGTTGATGGGTTCAAATAATGGAATAAGAGAAATTTGTATGAGACTGAATTTGAAAGTAGTTCAATTTTTAAAAAGGCAGGACTTAATGGGAAAAGTTCCATCCTATCCTCTGAGTTGTATTCATAAATTTTCAGAAATTTATTTCTTCTAATACACAGGTTATACAAGTTGATCTTTTGGCAACAAACTAGAATTAGGCTGGCTGTATATTGGTCACAGAATTATCTTTAAAAAAAAGCCTCAAGTATAAAAGTAAACAAGTGCTTTTTATAGTAGTAATTTTGGTTTTTTTTAACATACAATATAACCACAAAGACTTAATACAAATCCAACTCTGTTAAAATTCAAGACATACATAAACTGCCTTTAATTTTGCAGTGTTTTTAAAAATTGATAAATTCTAAAGTTTTATTATGCAGTGAAGTGACATTTTCAGAAATGATATTTGGGCATGCCAATACTTTAGCAACAAAATTCTTCTGGGCTTGAATTCTTTTGAAACAGAACATTGAGTATTTACAGTACAATGCTGGAAAGCTGGTTTCTCTGAGTGAAGGTTTATTTTCTGTTTCTCCTATCAACCTCAAGGAAGATATGAAAACTGTGAACTAAATTACATTATGTGGTAGACAAACACCTGAAGATATTACAGTGCTGAATCGGTGCTTCTCTTCAGTAATATCTTTTGGAGATCCTAGAATCCCTTAACAGATTTTTCTATCAGTGCTTCAAATTTTAATTTGCCCAAACCAGAAAGAAAAAACAATCTGGTTACTATCTTCATATGTCTTTCCAATGCCTTTATTTAAAGTAAATCTAAAATTGTCTTCTGCTGAAATGTGATCTTCTGTGCTTTTGCCTTTCAGGATTCTAAGTGTTGAGATGTTTCTCTGCTGTCATCTTTTGGAATAGTATCTCTGGTGATGGGTAGAAATAAAATAGCTCGTGAAGCAAGTGAGGTATAATCCAAAGCAAATGCGGGTAAACTAGTAGGATACATGTTCTTGACAACAGTAGTCCCCAGAAGATAACTGTATCATTTTGGACTGCATAAAAATGCAAGTATCCTATTTAAATTTAGCATCAAAGTTCATCCAGTCCTCCAGGCTAAGATTATAATTCAGTCTGAAATCATACATACTTTATAAAGTCTGTACAAGAATTCAAGTTCTGGCCAGTTTGAATCCTCATTGAGGTCTAGCAGTTGTGGGAAATTAGCCCTCCCAGCCTTCCCAAAGTTGCCCTCTGTAAAACAGATATAAAAGACATATCATTAGTTCATTGTCACTGTAACCATTTGGGCTATGAAACAGAAGCCTAATTTTACCAGGGTCACACAAGGAAAAGAAACTCAACCATCGGGGGGGGGGGGGGCTATGCGTGCCACCTTCTATAAAAGTAGATCATTATCTCCCTTACTTGGCAACTGAACTTTTAGTGGGAATTTGACATATTCCTTAATACTGACTTTGTCACTGTTTGGTTTAATTCCATTGCACTCGGATAACTGATGCCATGTTTAAACCAAGTGTGTACAAAGGTCTACAAAAACGGCAAAATATGTAGCACAGGACTTTCTTACACTTGGTTATGAAATGTACTGTTTATCTTCCTAAAGTTTATTGTTTCCAATGTACTGTGATTATAGGTGGTCCTCAGTTAACAACCATTTGTTAAGCAACTGTTCAAACTTACGATGGCACTGAATGAATGGTACTTGGAGTTCTGGTCGTTGCAGTGCCCTCATGGCCCATGATCGCGATTTGTGACTTTTCCTGCTAGAATCCCAAAAGCAAAGTCAATGGGAAAGCCAGCAGGAAGTTGGAAGCCACAGTCACATGAGGTCCTCATTTAATGACCTGTGATGATTCGCTTAATGACAGTAATGGGGACTGCCAGAACTGCTATTGCTAAGCAGTGTGTTCACATGATGTCACACTTTACAACCGCATTGCTTAGCAATGGAAATTCCAGTCCCAATTACCATTGTTAAACAAGGACTACCTGTAATCTAATATTTAAACCTGGGCTGAAGTTTGAGCTCCAGCTTTCGCTTTACTGGAGATATCCAGTAGCCTGCTGGCACATTTGCCTAATGCACTGTATAAGCATCATAAGGCAGCATTCCACTATGGCTAACATGCAAATCCAGAACATAGAAAGAAAAGATCCTCTTCTAAATATTGGAGCTCCATGATACAGTAATTCAACTCTGAAGGTTCCATTATATTAGTAATGAACCCAGTAAACCTTTTGCTAGAGACTCTAAGTATTAGATGAGGTCCATCGTTCTGTCAACCTATTCTCTGTGAAGAAGATGGTTTAAGGATAGGAGGATACATGAAGTGGTAAATATCTACTGTATGCAAGAAAGAAATAAAAACAAGTCTAATGATTTACGTGAATAAATTCCCAACTTACAGTGACTTGGATGATGAAGTTCTTTTCACGTCTGGCCATTTTCGACGCTGAAACTGCCTAATTTTTGAGCCACAATAGGAGAGAAAAATTAGCCACATGTGTTATCGCCAAAAAAGAGAGAGAGAGAGAGAGAAAGAAAAGAAAAGAAAAGAAAAGAAAAGAAAAAGTAACCATGCTGAGTATACAAAATATCGAACATTTCTAACATTAAAGTACCAAAAGGAATCCAATGTTTTGCTGTCCTCAGCATTCCCTAATTCTCTCTGCCTAGGGATTATTTCAATATCCAGTGTAGATTTACTTCCAGGGGATGGGGAAACATGTAGTTTAAGTAGTAGTACCTGTATTGTTCATAGCTTCCATCTTTAAGACCTAAATGAAGAAAATAATACGAATTACCAGCATTTATGGAAGCAAGGGGAAAAAAAGCATGTTTTAAGTCTGTAAAGGCAAAATAGACTTTTAAAAGTTTGTTTTTTAAGGACTGTGACACTTTCCAAACACAGAGATTTGAGAGAGCAAACCACACCAGCTGCATGTACAAAAAGGTAGTTCAAGGCTGAATTAAGAATCCATACATTCAAGTTACATTCTCATAATAAAACCAAGACTGGTTCACATTTACTGTATATATCCCTACTGCAGCTTGGCACAGAGGCAAATGGATGGAATAATGAATTTAAATGAAGTCATTGAGTTAAGTCATCCTCTGCACTTTTTTCCATTGTTATTGCTCAACTATGTTCCATTACAAACTCCACATATAGGTAATAACCAACATTTCATCACTTTTATACCAAGATCCTTGAAATCAGAAAGTTCCCAGTGTCTGTACCCCTATTCATCTTGTCATGATAAACGCTGGAATTTATTTATAGCTTCATACCGCACCCTTCTTAATCAGAACTGGTGGAATTAATGAGGAGACTTCCCACAAAATCTATAGAAAGTTTAAGCATCTGATTAAAATCTATCCCTGATTTAAGAGTTCCTGCTTAAACTACTTAAAGGAACGTACAGGTCGCTTTAAATAATATCATTTCAATTATTTAAACACATTCCTCTTACCAAGGTGAAAATAAGAACTCAACGTACCAAGTTCCATGTTTCGGGTCCTTGGGTTGCATTGTTTATGCCCTTTACAACTTCTCAGTTCCATGAGCTGCACGTGCAGTTGATTGAGAACATCTCTGTGTAGTGTGTTTACTGCATTAATTAGCTGCAAGTAGATAAAGGTTTTAAATCATAGTAGGTATTCATTGGGCAGAGTAGACATTGCACTGGTTTTCTTCCATAGGTGTAATTTTATTTTAAAAAATCAGATGCAAATCCACGATACCAAAGAATACACTGAATTTGCTCTTCCAAAAATCCAATTGACTCTTTTTTTTTTGGTGCCTTTGGGTCAGTGTTGACTGCCTGGACAAGCCCCTGCTGCTTTCTTGGCAAGTTTTTGGGAAATGGTTTGCCACCGCCTGCTTCCTAGGGCTGAGAGAGAGGGACTGGCCCAAGGTCACCCAGCTGGCTTTGTGCCTAAGCGGGGAGTAGAACTCACAGTCTCCCAGTTCCTAGCCTGGTGCCTCAACCACTACACCGGACTCAACTGTCTCTTAGGCACTCCTAAAAGAGAGTGTATCTGACCCACCGCAAAATGTGCCACTCCAGCTGATCTGTTACTGTCATGTAAAAGGGTAAATCCACAGCAGGTTCAGCTTTGTTTTTTTGTATCACAGAAAGCTGAGCATGGGCAAACACTGTACCTTCAGTTCTTTTTAATTACCTGGTAAGGGTCAGTGTTCAGGTCAAAGTACTCAAGGAAGCCGGTAGCAAATTCACAGAACAGAAAGTTGTGTGTCTCGTTGATCGTCCTCATACACCAGTACGTGTTGTTGTTTGCACTGGTACAAGCACAGAATGGACCCACTACAAAGAAAAGGTTAACGTTACAGTTGTAAAGTACTTTCCAAATACGCTGCCCAGAGTCACTTCTTGTGAGATGGGCGGCCATATAAATGCGATTAATAAATGCAGGGAGAGGTCTCTTACATGTCCACAAGGGGGCAGTCTGCCAGTGCTGGTTGTCATGTGTGAAGCATGTCAGGCCTGGCATGCTACATGTGTCGTTGTTTTTGATTCTTTTCAGCAGCTTCCTGAGTTTCTTCTTTCGCCTCTGTTCCCGGAGGAGCCACAACTTATCCTTCTCCTGAAGGGCTTTCCTGAGCACCAAGATCAAGAATTCATACTAAGCCAATAATTCACAAATTGTCGACAAAAATGAAACCAACTGCTTTACAGACCCAGAAGGCTATCATAGACAATCTGAGAGGGGATTCTCCCCCCACCTCACCTCACTTTTTACAGAACAGAAAAGTTAATTTTGTGATGCTAACTTTACCTTTTTTTTTTTTTATGCCTTTGAGTCAGTTTTTGACTCTTGGCGACTGCTTGGACAAGTCCCTGCAGTTTTCTTGGCAAGATTTTGGAAGTGGTTTGGCATTGCCTGCTTCCAAGGGCTGAGAGGGGAGTGACTGGCCCAAGGTCACCCAGCTGGCTTCATGCCTAAAGCCTGACTAGAACTCACGGTTTCCAACTTTCTAGTCTGGTGCCTTAAGGCAGTGTTTCTCAACCTTGGCAACTTGAAGATGTGTACACTTCCACACATGGAATTCCCCAGCCAGCCATGCTGGCTGGGGAATTCTGGGAGTTGAAGTCCACACATCTTCAAGCTTCCAAGGCTGAGAAACACTGCCTTAAGCACCACACCAAAGTGGCTCTCTTAACTTTACTCACACCTGTTTATTTGTCAGGACCCAGATGGCCGATATTATGGTTATAAGTGTATACAGTAGCTTCCAGTCAATAATCCAAAATTCTTGAGGCAGAAATCTACTGAGGTGGTAAATGTGTACCCGTGAGGGAAATTTTCAAACAAACACCATGCATACCAACACTCATTCCCAATCTTTATAAGGAGAAAATTTGCTTTCTGAAACCTTGCCAATCCCTTTCAATGGGGATTTGGGCCATTTCTTTAAAGGAATATGCAAACTGAGGTTCAGGAAAAATGGAGATAGAATTGTGCACTGTTACTTCAGGCTGGATATATTTCCTTTTTAAAAAATACTTCCCAATTTGTTTTTTTTTTTAAGTCTGCGTATAATAGAATTATAGAGTTATACTGAGTCCAAGTCCCTGCAGCAATCTCCATGAAAGCATCTATGATAAATGTCCGTTCATTCTCTTCTTGTCTTGAAGGTGCCCCATAAGACGCGCACGCCACCTATGATATATTAAGTACTAAAACTTAGCCTCCATGTTCCTATCTATGCTATGCTAGCTAATACAATCATATAGTTTTTTTTATTTTTGTATTGCAGGCACCTATAAAGATAAGACATTTTTCCTGTATGCTGAAGTGGTCCAGTTCAAAATTGTATCACCTCATTCTGCACAATACTGTCTTCTCAACATTTGATTTAGCTTTTAGATGAAATGGGTCAACCAGTTAGTCTGAAGTTCTCAGTACATGCATGGCCAAAGGGGCACAGTTCTCTATGACGATCCCAAACAACTGTAAACCATGGCCAACATAGCAGAGTGCATTCATAATTTTCTCAGACTTCTTAATTAGCAAGACCAAAATATTAAACTGGAACTACTTCACATCTGTTACCCATTTAGATGACTCTGCACTTACTTGAAAGGATGGAGACCAGATCCTTTGTGCCTCAGTTTGCCTTTGTGCTTTGATTGGAAGCTGAAAAACAAATATCCCAGTTCTACAATTATCTAACGCACAATTCTTTATCTTTGTATATTTGTGCTCCCCTACTCCGAAGCTAGGGGCAGTTTATAAAACTGAGAAAACCAGGATTATAATCTAAAACATAGTCCTCTGATATCTTATTAGATCCATGGTCCTTTCAAAACTTTTTTTTTTAAAGTTCTCTAGAAGTTATCTGGCTTTTGTTTCTATGCAACAAAGAGAGAAAATACACAACAAGCTCTACAACATTGAGAATCCAGAGTGCTCCTCCAAACTAGTTTCCCTTCAGCAAATGAAGAAATAAATCTTCGTATTGTATCACTTTAGAGTGCAGTTTAAGAGTTCCTTGCAATTGTCTCACTGAAAGAAGAAGAGGCAGGTAAGCAAGCTCCAGTTTTCTATTTTGAGACACAACTTTTTATACAGGGGTTTATTACTGGTTTTTAGACTTAAAAAAGGTAACAGAGAATGACAAGACATTAATGTGAAAGAAAAGCTGGGTTATTTGGAAGGCCTTAAGTTGCTTTCATACTCAGGCTGGTAGACTGAGTGTTAACATGGTCATATGAGGGAGCTCCACTGCAGATCATGCAGTATTTCCTACTTCGACCTTTGTTAGAGATAGACCGTTACACACCTCAGGATCTCAGTGAAACCAACTCACAAGGGCTGAAATATATAGAGGTGGAAGGAAGGCTGACATGATGTCTGAGTGTGAGGATACAACTGTTGGTGACAATTGGACCAAACGTTTATTGTATTGTAAAGCAGGAGGTAGGTCTGATGTCCTGCTTGCCAGATGATTTCAGATAAGCAGTAGCACTAGCTGGGCCTAAAACAGAGACTGATATTCTCTTTCTCTTCTCACTGGCAGGAGCAGCTCCTACCAGGAATTGAAAGAACAGCCTGGAATTAAAAGAGCAGCCTGGGGGTGGGTGGGGGCACATAATAAAAGAAGCCACTAAGGTAATGCCTCTGACAAGATAAATATTCTCAGAGCAGAATATTCTCTTCAAGCTTTTTGAAGGCTTATAACTATAATCTATTTTCCTACAGTGTCTGGCAGAAATGGGAGAACAAATATCAAATCTTTGATGCTTCTTTTGCCCAGCTTTTGCCACATATGGAACAGGAAGCCTTAGAGCTTCTTTGGCCATGCCCCCAAGTAGGGAGGTGCAAATATTCAGGTCTGAGGTGGCAAACTATTTTTGGGTCTGGTGGGGACGTATTCCCTGTACTCTTGCCTTTTCCTGCTTATTTAGCAGTTGCACAGTGGCAGAAAAATATACATTTGAGTATAGGAGGCCTTAAGGAGGTGGCAACAGGTACAGTGAGCTTCTTCCAGGTACCACTGACAAGTACAGCCCACCCATCCACATGAGGTTTGAAGTACCCTTCCCACTTCAGATCTGAATACTGCACACCTCTGCTCCTGAGTTTAGGTAATATATGGGAAGCTATGGTGACAAGAACTTCTTGACTGAAGGGAATTTTGGCCAACTCTGTTCTAACCATTTGCTCTCCACTTAACCTAACTAGAAACATACAATTCAAATTCAGCTTGACAGAAGAGAATTTTCTTTTAAATTTTCTTTCAAAGGAGAGGAAAACTTTGAAGACATTCTCATAGGTAGTGTTCTTGTACTTATTTACTTAAGCACAGGGTATGTGTATGAATATCTTGTTTTTTATAGTACAATAATCTCTACAGCAGTCAGCAGGTTCATGGGTTTCCATTACTTCACTGAATTACCAAAGGAAGTGATCATGAGGGATCCCCATTCATGGGCTTTTTTCTGGTGGGGACATATGAACAACCCGGGAGGCTTCAAAGTGATTGAAAGATGTGTAAGAAAAAACAACATATCAGCAGTAGCTACTTCCACCTCTTCCAAGAATAAAGTTCAAGCCAAGATAATTTAAAAAGGAGATCCCAAGTATGTTGAGTCCAAATCTCTGGGACCTGTGTATTCCAAAGAGGTTGAAGACTGCTCTTTGATGTGTACTTTGATGCGTGAAGGCTATAAAATTTCAAACTTGAAAAAAACTCCCAAAAGCAAGTAGGTGCTAGCTACGTCAGGATAGGAGGAACTGTCCTGAAATGATGTTTTTGTTTTTAATAGTGTGACGACAGGAGAATGTTCCTTGGCTTTCTTTTCTGCCTTGCTGGACTGGACACAATAAGGCATTGGAATTACCAAGGCACTGGAACCTTGGCTTTAATAAGAAGATTGCTCTGTATCTGCAGAATAGTCTTGTGCCTTGTGTGCCTCTATCCAAACTTTTAACTGCTTTCTACTTATTCCACTTTCCAACTCCAAAGAAGCAGTAGAAAGTACCTTATTTTGTTACAATCACATTCCTCTGGTCGCTTCTTCTTCAGATGACCTCTCACCTCTCGCAGGTTTTTAATTTTGTTTTGTAGAGTTTCAATCTAACAATAAAAAATTAAGAACAAATGGGGTGGATGCAAAATTAATTGATTTGGTTTCTATCATTCAATTTGTCCAGATAATAGACATTAAATCCCTTTCTTTAAAACCTCTCTATATCTCCCAGTTGTTCTATTTTAACTTTTGTTTTTGAAAAGCAGGAGAGTTTATGCTAAAGTTCCAAACTTACCCTTTAGCCAGAAGTCAAGATTATTATTACAATTACTATGTAGTGTTTCCTACTCAGTTCAGCAGTGGAAATTTGAAAGAAGCAGTAAGAACATTTTCTAGCAAGAAACATAACTTGATTTCTGGAGGAAGATCACCTTACTGCTGTAATTACATCAGAGATGGAAAAAATATTTTTCCATTATTTTCTATTATTGGCAGGCAATGAGATACAGCCAAGGTGGGGCAATTTATACTAGCACTTACAAGTAAACTGAAGAACATTTTGAAATGAATGCGGCTTTTTACAGACTAAGGGCTGACTCAGTTTTTTGTTTTATTATTTTTGTCAAGTTAGGGGTTATTTTAATTGATGGTTAACAAGTAATTCCCATGCCTCATGTATTTATGGGGAATTTATTGAGAAATCTGGGAGATGTGCATTTCTTTCAATCTTTGAATTGTCAAAGACTACCACTTGTAGATATGTTTACATGTGCACTTTGGGGACAAGAAGAAAATAGGAAAAACAGACCACTTATGAGCCTTTAATATAATCTTAATGCAAAGGAACCAGCCCTTAAGATTTTATATTTCTTTACACTATAAAGACATGATTTTATGTTCACTTATTATGATACTTCTGACTCACATGTTCCCTGTGCTGCCCTTCTAGTGCACTATGTAATTAAGGGTATTAGAATAGCTTCAACAATGACCTTCTGTTTGCAGAAGGGTTTTTGACTGAGCAGAGGCCTCTACGGATTTTTCATGATTCCTTCTCCTCTGGTCTCCTGTACCCCCAAAACCATATCCTTAGGTTCCTTAGGACAATGCAGAATTTGGCAAAAGGAAGAACTGATGATTGTAGCTTCATTAAGGGAAGCTGTATTAAGGGAAGATGTTCTCCTTCATTAAGTTCTTCCAGGAACAAAAGTGAACTATTATATGCAACCTATTTTTGTCAGCATAAATTGCCTGAATCACAGGCTGATAAATTGATAATCAAGAAGGAGCTTTATTCTCCACAATACGTTCTCATTTCACAGCTGATCCAGACATCAGCTAAAGGTAGTATCAGACTATTTAACATGCTGGCTTGCTGTCATTAATCACTGTGTGATCTTTTCTTGAGTAGAACAAGGAGACAACACTGTTTAGAAGAGATTGTGCCTGTGAGACTGGAGCCTTGTTCACAAAAAAAGTCCACTCAAGACGCCTTGGAATTTGGAAATGTGATTCAAATGATGATTCACAAGGGCATAAACACTAACCTCATGGTCTATATGAAGCTTATGGTCCTTCCAGGCTTGCAATGAATTATACAAGTCTGTGTCACATTGAACAGTGTCATTCTCTAAAATGTAGCATCTGTTCAAAAAAAGAAAAAGGTCATTATACTGGAAGCAATGACTAGCTGTTGGAAGCAGACTGCATTACATTCATGAAGATCTTTTTGAACTAGCTTAGCTAATATGACTCTGGGGAAGAAAGAGGGGCAACTCCCCAAATGCAACCTGAGCAAACAATCTGTGCAATGGAAACTAAAATTTGTTGTGAGGCTGAAATGTCAGTAGAGAAAACCAAGTGTGCTGCCTTGAATTACTTGGAGGAGAAATTTACTCTAAACATTTTTTAAAAAAATAAGCAAAAGCTTACTAAGGGTTGAGAAATCTAAGTATAAACACAAACACTGGCACTTAGAAATTTATGTGTTCTTGAGTATGCACTTGCTGGTATTATCAGTCAGCTTCTGCAGAATGTAGACAAACATTTAACAAAATATATTAGGCAACCTTGTTCTTAGGTCTAGCCACCCTATGCCAAAACTCTAAAGCTTATAATAGCATATGTTTTATTATTATTCCAGTCAGCTTCAATTTTAAAGCGGACACATACAGGACTTTATTTGCTGGATTATGAAGCCCCTCCAAGTATGGAGATTACACAATGTAGGTGTAACTAAGGAAATATACACCTAGCTCATTGGGTTAAGCCTGGAGTTTTTGCTACATTTGTTTCCATGTGTACTAATGCAGAAAAGAAGCATGGAATCTTTATCTCTGGGGCTCTTGCTGTTCTCTGAGCTTGGTTTTTCCTGTAGACATTTCATTACCAGACTAGGTAACATCATCAGTGCATTGAAGAATGAAGTTTCCTGGTTGCTTATATGTAGCACCTTGCCCTGCTAGTCTTGGCTGGGGTGTGGTTTCTTCCTTGATTAGGGCACTGTTTCTTACTTGAACCATTACGCTCAGAGAACACCAACAACCCAACAGTTCAACCTTGAACTGCCTATATTCTCTACTATTAGATCTATAACTCTGGAATTTTGATTTTTCTTCCTTTCTTGTCTATGCTGTAAAGTACTATGTCCCCTGATAAACAAAATGACACAAATATATAGCACGGTATATGTTTCTGTGTACACATAATGTTGCATATATAGTAAAGTATATAAATTATAAAAATCGCAATCCACTAATTAATCTCTACAAAGACTTACCGGTGTGTCACTTTTATTAAGTTTGGTGCTGTATTCTCCAAAACACTGCCCGTGCCACTGTATTCTTCCATATCCTTAGCATCATCAACTCCTCCTCCTCCTTTTCCTCCTCCTGGTTCTTGATAATTTTTGCGTCTATTTGTGATATTCCATGGTAAAACAGGCTGGTAGCCATCCTCCAAATCCAAATTATATACCTTTCCATCAAGTTCAACAGACACTGAGCGAATTGAACGACTTCGAATGTATTCTACATGGGAGGTGGGGGAGAGAAATTAAGAACACCATTTGTCTGTATTTAACAGGTCAAATATGGATTGATATGAAATATACTGCTGAAAAATTGGTTAGGTCTGAGATGGAAGAATTCTTTATTTCCAAAAATGATTTTTTTTTTCAGACAGTGATCTGGTTCTAGAGGCAAAATATCAATTCCTACATACATAATCCAG